>NC_034188.2:27531928-27571928 GCF_002021735.2 Oncorhynchus kisutch
TCTCCCCATCTTTCTCTCGCTCTCTCCCCATCTTTCTCTCGCTCTCTCCCCATCTTTCTCTCGCTCTCTCCCCATCTTTCTCTCGCTCTCTCCCCATCTTTCTCTCGCTCTCTCCCCATCTTTCTCTCGCTCTCTCCCCATCTTTCTCTCGCTCTCTCCCCATCTTTCTCTCGCTCTCTCCCCATCTTTCTCTCGCTCTCTCCCCATCTTTCTCTCGCTCTCTCCCCATCTTTCTCTCGCTCTCTCCCCATCTTTCTCTCGCTCTCTCCCCATCTTTCTCTCGCTCTCTCCCCATATTTCTCTCGCTCTCTCTCCATCTTTCTCTCGCTCTCTCTCTCCATCTTTCTCTCGCTCTCTCCCCATCTTTCTCTCGCTCTCTCCATCTTTCTCTCGCTCTCTCCCCATCTTTCTCTCGCTCTCTCCCCATCTTTCTCTCGCTCTCTCCCCATCTGTCTCTCGCTCTCTCTCCACGGCTCGCGCTCTCTCTCTCTCTCTCCACGGCTCGCTCGCTCTCTCTCTCCACGGCTCGCTCTCTCGCTCGCTCTCTCTCGCGCTCTCTCTCTCCCCGGCTCGCGCTCTCTCTCTCCGGCTCCCTCGCTCGCTCTCTCTCTCCCCGGCTCGCTCGCTCGCTCTCTCTCTCCACGTCTCGCTCGCTCTCTCCACGTCTCGCTCTCTCCGCCTGTCGCTCTCTCCGCCCGTCTCTCGCTCGCTCTCTCCGCCCGTCTCTCGCTCGCTCTCTCCGCCCGTCTCTCGCTCGCTCTCTCCGCCCGGTCTCTCGCTCGCTCTCTCCGCCCGTCTCTCTCCGCCCGTCTCTCTCCCGCTCTGCTCTCTCCGCCCATCTCAGATAGAGAAGCTCAATAAGGATCTGAAGGAGGCCAAGGCTAGAGTGGTCATCGTCCATGTCCCAAGTGGTCCTGCTCCTCCTCTACCAGGCCAAGGGTGGTCTCGCACCTCCCCTCCCGGGACAAACCGGCATGCCCCCTCCCCCTCCACCCCTACCCAGCCAAGCAGGCCTACCTCCTCCCCTCCTGGGTATGCCCAGTCCCCCACCTCCCCCGCCCTTACCAGGTATCCCCGGTCCCCCTCCACCCCCTCCTCTCCCTGGGATGGCCGGTATGCCCCCGCCACCCCTCCTCTCCCTGGGATGGCCGGTATGCCCCCCGCCACCCCCTCCTCTCCCTGGGATGGCCGGTATGCCCCCGCCGCCCCCTCCTCTCCCTGGGATGGCCGGTATGCCCCCGCCGCCCCCTCCTCTCCCTGGGATGGCCGGTATGCCCCCGCCGCCCCCTCCTCTCCCTGGGATGGCCGGTATGCCCCCGCCGCCCCCTCCTCCACAGGATGGCCGGTATGCCCCCGCCACCACCTGGAATGGGGGGCTGGGGCGCCTCTGTGCCACCCCCTCTGCCCTTCGGCCTGGCACCCAAGAAGGAGTACAAGCCTGAGGTGCAGCTGAAGAGAGCCAACTGGAGCAAGGTGAGGATGGGTGTGTGTGGTTGTGCATATGTTAGATGGTGAGGAACTTGGAGGAAAGATGTGATTGTCAGTGTCTCTTCTAAAACTGCACTAAAGTTGGTGTGTGTGTGTGTGTGTTCTGTCCTTTATTAGTGTGCCCAATTAGAGTCTGGAATAACAACTGCAAAGCTCTTGACTGTGTGTGTGTGTGTGTGTGTGTGTGTGTGTGTGTGTGTGTGTGTGTGTGTGTGTGTGAATACTAAGCCCGTGAGTGTATGTGAATGTCTGCCTCTGTTCTTTCGTGTGTGTGTGTGGACTGGAGTGTCTCTGTTCCATGTTCTCCTCCTCTCTCTCATTTGCGATGGTTAAAACATCAGAATGGCCCTGTCTCTCTTTAGCCTAAAGCTACTGTTTAATAGCTTCAGCAGAGTTCAGTTCTCCCTCGCTCTCCCCAAATCTCTGTTCTCTGTTCGTTCGGCGGGTTGGTGAGAGCCCTTTGACGAGGATGTTACAGAAATGTCTTTTTAATAAGATGCTTCTTTTAACTGTGCTGGTGAAAGATAATTAAATAGCTTCAAGAAAGGACAGCATTCTTTTGTCATTTAAATTAGCATTTTATTTCTCCAGCCCCTGTATCACATTCTTTCCCCCTTCCTCACCCCCACATATCCTCCCAGAAGCATCTTGGGTAATGAAAGGGTCACATATATGTGAAGTTTCTCTCTCAGAGCTGAATGGCTGTGATTAAATCATTGGTCACATACACATGGTTAGCAGATGTTAATGCGAGTGTAGCGAAATGCTTGTGTTTCTTGTTCCGACCGTGCAGTAATATCTAACAAGTAATCTAACAATTCCACAACAACTAACTAATACACACATCTAAGGGATGGAATAAGAATATATTCATATAAATATATGGATAGGAGAACTGAGGATGGATCAACAACATTGTAGTTACTCCACAATACTAACCTAATTGACTGAGTGAAAAGGAAGCCTCTACAGAATATAATTATTCTATAATTTGCATCCTGTTTGCAACAAGGCACTACAATAATAGTGGCAAAAGTGGAAAAGCAATTCACAAAAATTCTTATTTTCAATGAAGGCCTAGGAACAGTGGGTTAACTGCTTGTTCAGGGGCTGAACGACAGATTTGTACCTTGTCAGCTTGGGGATTTGAACTTGCAACCTTCCGGTTACTAGTCCAACGCTCTAACCACTAGGCTACCCTGCCGCCCCACATTATATGGAGTACCACTCCATATTTTCAAGGATATACTAGTGGCTGCATCATGTTAAGGGTATGCTTGTAATCGGTAAGGACTGCGGAGTTTTTCAGGATAAAAAGAAACAGAATGGAGCTAAGCATAGGCAAAATCCTAGAGGAAAACCTGGTTGTCTATTTCCCACCAGACACTGGGAAATAAATTCACCTTACACCAGGACAATAACCCAAAACATAATCTACACTGGAGTTGCTTTCCAAGAAGTTGTTACATATTTAAGTTTTGATTCAAATCTGCTTGAAAACCTATGGCAAGACCTGATGGTTGTCGAGGAATGATCAACAACCAGTTTGATAAATGTTACACAATCCAGATGTGGAAGGTTCTTAGAGATTTACCCAGAAGGCTAACAGCTGTAATCCCTAAGAAAGGTGCTTCTACAACGTATTGACTCAGGGCTGTGAATACTTATGTAAATTAGATGTCTATTTCATTTTCAATAGATTTAGTACATTTCTAAAAACATGTTTTCACTTTGTCATTATGGGTTATTGTGAGTAGATGGGTGAGAGAGAACATTTATTTCATCCATTTTGAATTCAGGCTGTATCACAGCAAATTGTGGAATAAGTTAAGGGGTGTGAATACTTTCTGTATGCACTGCAGGTTGACCTCTCACCTCTACCCATCACTCCACTCCAATACTGCTCAAGGCCAATAACAACAACCTCACAAATGACCCCCCCATCACACCCCTCATCCCTCGCTTCTGGGGCACTGCAGCAGCGCCATCTGCACTTCTTCTCCTTTTCCTCCTCCTCCTATCCCTCGTTACTCGGCCCAGTGAAACAATGCCACCGTCAGCCCACTCTGGCCCCTGACCCTTTTCCTTCTCTGCTGTCCACACACACACACCGCTTGATGCTGCAGGCAGGGTGGCAAGGTGATGACCTCACGGGTGCGTTGGCTGAGCTCAGCACTGAAGGAATGGCTGCACACGTCTCCTGGCCAGCCTCCCTGATCTTTCTCTCCATTTTATCTCTTTCTGTCTCTCTCTCGGCCGGCGTCTCTCTCTCGGCCGGCGTCTCTCTGTCTCTCTTCATAGATTGTTTGTTTTCTCAGTCTTGGTCTCGTTGTTCTTCTCTATTTTCTCTCTCTCTGTGTCTTTCTGTCTGTCTCATTTCAATTCAAGGGGCTTTATTGGCATGTGGAACATATGTGAACATTCCCAAAGCAAGTGAAGTAGATAATATACAAAAGTGAAATAAACAATAAAAACGAACAGTAAACATTACACATACAGAAGTTTCAAAAGAATGAAGACATTACAAATGTCATATTTATATATAGTGTTTGTAACGATGTACAAAAGGGAAAATAAATTGGCATGGGTTGTATTTACAAGGGTGTTTGTTCTTCACTGGTTGGCCTTTTCTTGTAGCAACAGGTCAACTGATTATTATAATTTTTTTATTTCACCTTTATTTAACCAGGTAGGCTAGTTGAGAACAAGTTCTCATTTGCAACTGCGACCTGGCCAAGATAAAGCATAGCAGTGTGAACAGACAACACAGAGTTACACATCGAGTAAACAATTAACAAGTCAATAACACAGTAGAAAACAAAGGGGGAGTCTATATACATTGTGTGCAAAAGGCATGAGGAGGTAGGCGAATAATTACAATTTTGCAGATTAACACTGGAGTGATAAATGATCAGATGGTCATGTACCGGTAGAGATATTGGTGTGCAAAAGAGCAGAAAAGTAAATAAATAAAAACAGTATGGGGATGAGGTAGGTAAAAATGGATGGGCTATTTACCGATAGACTGTACAGCTGCAGCGATCGGTTAGCTGGTCAGATAGCAGATGTTTGAAGTTGGTGAGGGAGATAAGTCTCCAACTTCAGCGATTTTTGCAATTCGTTCCAGTCACAGGCAGCAGAGAACTGGAACGAAAGGCTGCCAAATGAGGTGTTGGCTTTAGGGATGATCAGTGAGATACACCTGCTGGAGCGCGTGCTACGGATGGGTGTTGCCATCGTGACCAGTGAACTGAGATAAGGCGGAGCTTTACCTAGCATGGACTTGTAGATGACCTGGAGCCAGTGGGTCTGGCGACGAATATGTAGCGAGGGCCAGCCGACTAGAGCATACAAGTCGCAGTGGTGGGTGGTATAAGGTGCTTTAGTGACAAAACGGATGGCACTGTGATAAACTGCATCCAGTTTGCTGAGTAGAGTGTTGGAAGCAATTTTGTAGATGACATCGCCGAAGTCGAGGATCGGTAGGATAGTCAGTTTTACTAGGGTAAGTTTGGCGGCGTGAGTGAAGGAGGCTTTGTTGCGGAATAGAAAGCCGACTCTTGATTTGATTTTCGATTGGAGATGTTTGATATGAGTCTGGAAGGAGAGTTTACAGTCTAGCCAGACACCTAGGTACTTATAGATGTCCACATATCGGAACCATCCAGGGATGGTCGGAACCATCCAGGGTGGTGATGCTGGTCAGGCGTGCGGGTGCAGGCAGCGAACGGTTGAAAAGCATGCATTTGGTTTTACTAGCGTTTAAGAGCAGTTGGAGGCCACGGAAGGAGTGTTGTATGGCATTGAAGCTCGTTTGGAGGTTAGATAGCACAGTGTCCAAGGACGGGCCGGAAGTATATAGAATGGTGTCGTCTGCGTAGAGGTGGATCAGGGAATCGCCCGCAGCAAGAGCAACATCATTGATATATACAGAGAAAAGAGTCGGCCCGAGGATTGAACCCTGTGGCACCCCCATAGAGACTGATTTTTCAACGCCAATACCAATTATTGGAGGACCAAAAAAGCCGATACAAATTAATCAGACGATTAAAAAAATATAAATGTATTTGTTATTATGACAATTACAACAATACTGAATGAACACTTATTTTAACTTAATATAATACATCAATAAAATCAATTTAGCCTCAAGTAAATAATGAAACGTGTTCAATTTGGTTTAAATAATGCAAAAACAAATTGTTTGAGAAGAAAGTAAAAGTACAGTATGTGCTATGTAAGAAAGCAAACATTTCAGTTCCTTGCTCAGAACATGAAAACATATGAAAGCTGGTGGTTCCCAGGTAAGAAGTTTTAGGTTGTAGTTATTATAGGAATTATAGGACTATTTCCCTCTGTACCATTTGTATTTCATATACCTTTGACTATTGGATGTTCTTATAGGCACTTTAGTATTGCCAGTGTAACAGTATAGCTTCCGTCCCTCTCCTCGGTTCTCCCTAGGCTCGAACCAGCAACACAACGACAACAGCCACCATCCAAGCAGCGTTACCCATGCAGAGCAAGGGAAACAACCACCCCAAGGCTCAGAGCGAGTGAAGTTTGAAACGCTATTAGCGCATGCTAACTAGCTAGCCATTTCACTTCGGTTACACCAGCCTCATCTCGGGAGTTGATAGGTTTGAAGTCATAAACAGTGCAATGCTTGAGGCACAACGAAGAGCTGCTGGCAAAACGCACAAAAGTGCTGTTTGAATGAATGTTTACGCGCCTGCTTCTGCCTACCACCGCTCAGTCAGATACTTAGATACTTGTATGCTTGTATGCTCAGTCAGATTATATGCAACGCAGGACACGCTAGATAATATCTAGTAATATCATCAACCATGTGTAGTTAACTAGTGATTATGATTGATTGTTTTTTATGAGATAAGTTTAATGCTAGCTAACAACTTACCTTGGCTTACTGCATTCGCGTAACAGGCAGTCAGTCTCCTCGTGGAGTGCAATGAGAGAGAGGCAGGTCGTTATTGCGTTGGACTAGTTAACTGCAGGGTTGCAAGATTGGATCCCCCGAGCCGACAAGGTGAAAATCTGTCGTTCTGCCCCTGAACGAGGCAGTTAACCCACCGTTCCTAGGCCGTCATTGAAAATAAGAATGTGTTCTTAGCTGACAAGATTTGTGACCTGTTGCTAGAGGTCGACCGATTAATTAGGGTATTTTTGGGCGCCGATTTGCCGATGTGGTTTTTTTTTTTATGTAAAAAAAAAACCTTTTATACCTTTATTTAACTAGGCAAGTCAGTTAAGAACAAATTCTTATTTTCAATGAAGGCCTAGGAACAGTGGGTTAACTGCCTGTTCAGGGGCAGAACGACAGATTTGTACCTTGTCAGCTTGGGGATTCGAACTTGCAACCTTTCGATTACTAGTCCAACGCTCTAACCACTAGGCTACCCTGCCGCCCCTAAGTTAGTCTCATTCCAAACGTCTGCACGAACCCAGTCTTCACTAAGAGTCATCCATACGGTCAATTGTCTTAAAATCATTTATTTACTAACTAATTCACAGAAATGCATAACAAACAGTAGATATGGTTACAAATAAATGATAGCGGGTGTGCCCTAGTGGGCTAAACCGGCATGGCGGCTTGTTAGACAAAAGGGGAGTGGGGGTCAGCTGAGAAGTCACTACAGAGTTGATAATTCTAACAATTGAAATGCTAATCCTTTGCACATGAACACCCACTCATTCGGGAATAATTGCAATCAATATATATTTACGCTCAGTGTGTCTCTGTTGAAAAGTTTGTTTCTGTTGGAGAGTTTGTCCTCTCTCTCGCTCTCTCTGTCGTGGTTAGAAAGGATAGTTCAGAGTGACATTCATTCATGTCGTCATAGGTTAGATGTTTCGGAGGTTGTCGGTCTTCGCGTTCAATGATACCGAATTCCTAGCTGCAGACTAGAAATTAATATCAAAGACTTGTTCTTATTCTGTCGGTATCAATAGTCTAAGAGTTTAACCACGTGGTATGGTTAAAAGATTCAGCCATCAACTCAAACCTTGGCCTTCTCGTGGTTAGCTCATCTGCAACCTTTAGCCATCTCGTAATTGAGGTAAGCTCGGGATCCTCTCAGACCTTGGCCCTCTCGTGGTTAGCTCGTCTGCAACCTTTAGCCATGTCGTAATTGAGGTAAGCTCGGTCTCCTCTCAAACCTTGGCCCTCTCGGTATCGAGGTAAACTGGTCTGGTGATAGAAAACCTAGGTGGGTGCTTTATTCGAAAGAGCAGAAAAGGGCCTGTCCCATTTATTTATTTCACCTTTATTTAACCGGGTAGGCAAGTTGAGAACAAGTTCTCATTTACAATTGCGATGACGCCAGACCATAACTGTGCTCATGGGCGGTCCCCTGATTTAGTTAAACTCCAAAGGGAATTGGAGTTTCCTTCATTAAACAGTCCAAAATCACATTACACAATTTCACAAACACTATCATCCTCACTCATTCATCTTATACAACGATTAGATGTAAACCTCATAACTGAGGCTATTGTGTTAACAGCGTTATGGTAATGTGGCCGTATTGTCTCCCATGAGTTTCACCAAATTGTACAAAACGAATCAGTTTGTAGCTGGATTCTTCACCAATCTTTTATACCTTCTCCAGAACATAAATGTAATTCGGTTCTCCAGTTCTGTGAGGTGGAAGAAATTCCTTTGTTCTCTCTGAAACTCACTCTCTCTCTCTCTATACTGTGGCAATGAGGAGATAATCTCATCCAGGAATTTTTGACCTCTCTGACCACAGCAACCTGGGTGTATGAGACGGAGAGAGATGGTGCCGAGGTAGGTGGTGCTCGCGGTGTCCAAAGAGGGCAACTTCATGACATCACTGAGTCTGTACGTAGTCAAAGCTTTCCTTAAGTTTAGGTCAGTCACAGTGGTCAGGTATTCTGCCACTGTGACCTCTCTGTTTAGGGCCAAATAGCAGTCTAGTTTGCTCTGTTTTTTTTGTTAATTAGTTGACATCTAGGTGCTGCTGTAGGCCCTCCTTGGTTGTGGACAGAAGCACCAGATCATCAGCAGTAGACATTTGACTTCAGATTCTAGTAGGGTGAGGCCGGGTGCTGCAGACTTTTCTAGTGCCCGCGCCAACTCGTTGATATATATGTTGAAGAGGGTGGGGCTTAAGCTGCATCCCTGTCTCACCCCATGGCCTTGTGGGAAGACATTTGTGTTTTTTGCCTATTTTAACCGTACACTTGTTGTTTGTGTTCATGGATTTTATAATGTTGTATGTTTTACCTCGCTCTCTGTGTCTCTTTCGCTCTCTGTGTCTCTTTCGCTCTCTGTGTCTCTTTCGCTCTCTGTGTGTCTTTCGCTCTCTGTGTCTCTCTTTGTCTCTCTTTGTCTCGCTGTGTCTCTCTCTCGCTGTGTCTCTTTCTGTGTCTTTCTCGCTGTCGCTCTCTCTGTATCTCTCTCTCGCTCTGTATCTCTCTCTCTCTCTGGTTCTCGCTCTGTCTCTCTGGTTCTCTCTCTCTGAAGGCAGTTTATTATGAGGTGGTGATTGTTGGAAGAGAGAAAGAAGAAAATGAGCAATATAGCTAGAAAAAAGAGAGGAGGATGAAGGGAGGGGAGGATTAAGGGTGAGAGGAGGAGGATAAAGGGAATGGAATCCTCGCTCTCTCTCTGAAGGAGAATGAGGAGTAGGGAAATGACTAGCTTGCTCCTCTCCTCCTCTGTGTGTCTCTCCATCCTCTTTCAGTGCCCTGGTCCTCCTGCTCTTTCTCTGTCCTTCTCTCCTCCTCCGTCTCTCTCTCCATCCTCTCTTTCAGCGCCCTGGTCCTCCTGCTCTTTCTCTGTCCTTCTCTCCTCCTCCGTCTCTCTCTCCATCCTCTCTTTCAGCGCCCTGGTCCTCCTGCTCTTTCTCTCTCCTTCTCCCACTTAATTGCTCGATTTATAGATGAATGTTTTTTTTTGCTAAATAGCATAGGGTGGTTGTTGAAATGATTCGTGAGGCATTTATCTCTCTCTCTCCTCTCTCTCTCTCTCTGTGTAACAGATTGGATATGAGGATCTGTCTGAAAACAGTTTCTGGACTAAGACCAAAGAGGATCGCTATGAGAACAACGAGCTCTTCGCCAAACTCACCTTGGCCTTCTCCTCCCAGACCAAGAGTGAGTGTCCCCCCGTGCACGTGTGTTTATGCAGGCATGTGTGTCACCCCGTACGTGTGTTTATGCAGGCATGTGTGTTACCCCGTGTACGTGTGTTTATGCAGGCATGTGTGTTACCCCGTGCACATGTGTTTATGCAGGGATGTGTGTCACCCCATGCATGTGTAAAGTAAAGTTGACTTACTAATGATGATGGATTTGTCTCCTGCTCCATCTCCCTTTCTCTTTCTCTCTCTATGTCCATTCCATCCATCCACAGCCTCCAAAGGTAAGAACACACAAATGATGTTGGGTACAAGGGCTGGTGTGTGAGTTGTTTTGGCCTTGTTGTCTCATTCTGAGAGACAGAGGATACATTTAACTGGGTTAAATGGATTGGGATTAGAGGAATGGATGGGGAGGAGGAATGGATGGGCATGGGGAGGAGGAATGGATGGGCATGGGGAGTAGGAATGGATGGAAGGGGAGGGGGAATGGATGGGCATGGGGAGGAGGAATGGATGGGGAGGAGGAATGGATGGGGAGGAGGAATGGATGGGCATGGAGAAGAGGAATGGATGGGCATGGGGAAGAGGAATGGATGGGCATGGGGAAGAGGAATGGATGGGCATGGGGAAGAGGAATGGATGGGCATGGGGAAGAGGAATGGATGGGGAGGAGGAATGGATGGGCATGGGGAAGAGGAATGGATGGGCATGGAGAAGAGGAATGGATGGGCATGGGGAGGAGGAATGGATGGGCATGGGGAGGAGGAATGGATGGGCATGGGGAGGAGGAATGGATGGGGAGGAGGAATGGATGGGGATGGGGAGGAGGAATGGATGGGGAGGAGGAATGGATGGGGAGGAGGAATGGATGGGGGAGGAGGAATGGAAGGGGGAATGGATGGGGTAGGGGGAATGGATGGGGAGGGAGAAGAGGAATGGATGGGCATGGGGAGGAGGAATGGAGGGGGGAGAGGTATGGAGGGGGAAGAGGAATGGAGGGGGAAGAGGAATGGATGGGGAAGAGGAATAGATGGGGAAGAAGAATGGATGGGCATGGGGAAGAGGAATGGATGGGCATGGGGAAGAGGAATGGATGGGCATGGGGAAGAGGAATGGATGGGCATGGGGAGGAGGAATGGATGGGCATGGGGAGGAGGAATGGATGGGCATGGGGAGGAGGAATGGATGGGCATGGGGAAGAGGAATGGATGGGCATGGGGAAGAGGAATGGATGGGCATGGGGAAGAGGAATGGATGGGCATGGGGAAGAGGAATGGATGGGCATGGGGAAGAGGAATGGATGGGCAGGGGGAAGAGGAATGGATGGGCAGGGGGAAGAGGAATGGATGGGCAGGGGGAAGAGGAATGGATGGGCAGGGGGAAGAGGAATGGATGGGGAGGGGGAATGGAGGGGGAGGGGGAAGAGGAATGGAGGGGGAAGAGGAATGGATGGGCATGGGGAAGAGGAATGGATGGGCATGGGGAAGAGGAATGGATGGGCATGGGGAAGAGGAATGGATGGGCAGGGGGAAGAGGAATGGATGGGCAGGGGGAAGAGGAATGGATGGGCAGGGGGAAGAGGAATGGATGGGCAGGGGGAAGAGGAATGGATGGGGAGGGGGAATGGAGGGGGAGGGGGAAGAGGAATGGAGGGGGAAGAGGAATGGAGGGGGAAGAGGAATGGAGGGGGAAGAGGAATGGATGGGGATGGGGAAGAGGAATGGATGGGGAGGGGGAAGAGGAATGGATGGGGAGCGGGAAGAGGAATGGATGGGGAGCGGGAAGAGGAATGGATGGGGAGCGGGAAGAGGAATGGATGGGGAGGGGGAAGAGGAATGGAGGGGAAGAGGAATGGAGGGGGAAGAGGAATGGAGGGGGAAGAGGAATGGATGGGGAGGGGGAAGAGGAATGGATGGGGAGGGGGAAGAGGAATGGATGGGCATGGGGAAGAGGAATGGATGGGGAGGGGGAAGAGGAATGGATGGGGAGGGGGAAGAGGAATGGATGGGGAGGGGGAAGAGGAATGGATGGGGAGGGGGAAGAGGAATGGATGGGGAGGGGGAAGAGGAATGGATGGGGAGGGGGAAGAGGAATGGAGGGGGAAGAGGAATGGATGGGGAGGGGGAAGAGGAATGGATGGGAGGGGGAAGAGGAATGGATGGGGAGGGGGAAGAGGAATGGATGGGGAGGGGGAAGAGGAATGGATGGGGAGGGGGAAGAGGAATGGATGGGGAGGGGAAGAGGAATGGATGGGGAGGGGGAAGAGGAATGGATGGGCATGGGGAGGAGGAATGGATGGGCATGGGGAGTAGGAATGGATGGAAGGGGAGGGGGAATGGATGGGCATGGGGAGGAGGAATGGATGGGCATGGGGAAGAGGAATGGATGGGCATGGGGAAGAGGAATGGATGGGCATGGGGAAGAGGAATGGATGGGGAAGAGGAATGGATGGGCATGGGGGAAGAGGAATGGATGGGCATGGGGAGGAGGAATGGATGGGCATGGGGAGGAGGAATGGATGGGGAGGAGGAATGGAAGGGGGAATGGATGGGGTAGGGGGAATGGATGGGGAGGGAGAAGAGGAATGGATGGGCATGGGGAGGAGGAATGGAGGGGGGAGAGGTATGGAGGGGGAAGAGGAATGGATGGGGAAGAGAAATAGATGGGGAAGAAGAATGGATGGGCATGGGGAAGAGGAATGGATGGGCATGGGGAAGAGAATGGATGGGCATGGGGAGGAGGAATGGATGGGCATGGGGAAGAGGAATGGATGGGCATGGGGAAGAGGAATGGATGGGCATGGGGAAGAGGAATGGATGGGCATGGGGAAGAGGAATGGATGGGCATGGGGAAGAGGAATGGATGGGCATGGGGAAGAGGAATGGATGGGCAGGGGGAAGAGGAATGGATGGGCAGGGGGAAGAGGAATGGATGGGCAGGGGGAAGAGGAATGGATGGGCAGGGGGAAGAGGAATGGATGGGCAGGGGGAAGAGGGAATGGATGGGCAGGGGGAAGAGGAATGGATGGGGAGGGGGAAGAGGAATGGATGGGGAGGGGGAAGAGGAATGGAGGGGGAAGAGGAATGGATGGGAGGGGGAAGAGGAATGGAGGGGGAAGAGGAATGGATGGGGAGGGGGAAGAGGAATATGGATGGGAGGGGGAAGAGGAATGGATGGGGAGGGAAGAGGAATGGATGGGGAGGGGAAGAGGAATAGATGGGGGAGGGGAAGAGGAATGGATGGGCACGGGAAGAGGAACTGGATGGGGAGGGGAAGAGGAATGGAGGGGGAAGAGGAATGGATGGGGAGGGGGAGAGGAATGGATGGGCATGGGAAGAGGAATGGATGGGGAGGGGGAAGATGTGTATGGGCATGGAGGGAATGGATGGCATGGGGAGGGAGGAATGGATGGGCATGGGAAGAGGAATGGATGGGCATGGGGAAGAGGATGGATGGGGAGGGGGAAGAGGAATGGATGGGAGGGGGAAGAGGAATGGATGGGGAGGGGGAAGAGGAATGGATGGGGAGGGGGAAGAGGATGGATGGGAGGGGAAGAGGAATGGATGGGAGGGGGAAGAGGAATGGATGGGCATGGGGGGAGGAAGAGGAATGGATGGCAGGGAAAGGAATGGAGGGAATGGAGGGGGAAGAGGAATGGATGGGAGGCGGGAAGAGGAATGGATGGGGGAGGGGGAAGAGGAATGGATGGGGAGGGGGAAAGGATGGATGGGGAGGGGGAAGAGGAATGGATGGGGAGGGGGAAGAGAATGGATGGGGAGGGGGGAAGAGGAATGGATGGGCATGGGGAGGAGGAATGGATGGGCATGGGGAGTAGGAATGGATGGAAGGGGAGGGGGAATGGATTGGGCATGGGGAGGAGGAATGGATGGGCATGGGGAAGAGGAATGGATGGGCATGGGGAAGAGGAATGGATGGGCATGGGGAAGAGGAATGGATGGGGAAGAGGAATGGCATGGGCATGGGGAAGAGGAATGGATGGGCATGGGGAGGAGGAATGGATGGGCATGGGGAGGAGGAATGGATGGGGAGGAGGAATGGAAGGGGGAATGGATGGGGTAGGGGGAATGGATGGGGAGGGGAGAAGAGGAATGGATGGGCATGGGGAGGAGGAATGGAGGGGGGAGAGGTATGGAGGGGGAAGAGGAATGGATGGGGAAGAGGAATAGATGGGGAAGAAGAATGGATGGGCATGGGGAAGAGGAATGGATGGGCATGGGGAAGAGGAATGGATGGGCATGGGGAAGAGGAATGGATGGGCATGGGGAGGAGGAATGGATGGGCATGGGGAAGAGGAATGGATGGGCATGGGGAAGAGGAATGGATGGGCATGGGGAAGAGGAATGGATGGGCATGGGGAAGAGGAATGGATGGGCATGGGGAAGAGGAATGGATGGGCAGGGGAAGAGGAATGGATGGGCAGGGGGAAGAGGAATGGATGGGCAGGGGGAAGAGGATGGATGGGCAGGGGGAAGAGGAATGGATGGGCAGGGGAGAGGAATGGATGGGCAGGGGGAAGAGGAATGGATGGGCAGGGGGAAGAGGAATGGATGGGGAGGGGGAAGAGGAATGGAGGGGGAAGAGGAATGGAGGGAGGGAATGAGATGGATGGGGAGGGGGAAGAGGAATGGAGGGGGGAAGAGGAATGGATGGGGAAGAGGAATGGATGGGGAGGGGGAAGAGGAATGGATGGGAGGGGGAAGAGGAATGGATGGGGAGGGGGGAAGAGGAATAGATGGGGAGGGGGAAGAGGAATGGATGGGCACGGGGAAGAGGAATGGATGGGGAGGGGGGAAGAGGAATGGAGGGGGAAGAGGAATGGATGGGGAGGGGGGAAGAGGAATGGATGGGCATGGGGAAGAGGAATGGATGGGGAGGGGGGAAGAGGAATGGATGGGCATGGGGAGGAGGAATGGATGGGCATGGGAAGAGGAATGGAGGGCATGGGGAAGAGGAATGGATGGGCATGGGGAAGAGGAATGGATGGGCAGGGGGGAAGAGGAATGGATGGCAGGGGGAAGAGGAATGGATGGGCAGGGGGAAGAGGATATGGATGGGGAGGGGAAGAGGATAGGATGGGGAGGGGGAAGAGGAATGGATGGGGAGGGGGAAGAGGAATGGATGGGGAGGGGGGAAGAGGAATGGATGGGCATGGGGAAGAGGAATGGATGGGCATGGGGAAGAGGAATGGATGGGGAGGGGGAAGAGGAATGGATGGGGAAGAGGAATGGATGGGGATGGGGAAGAGGAATGGATGGGGATGGGGAAGAGGAATGGATGGGCACGGGGAAGAGGAATGGATGGGCACGGGGAAGAGGAATGGATGGGCACGGGGAAGAGGAATGGATGGGCACGGGGAAGAGGAATGGATGGGGAGGGGGAAGAGGAATGGATGGGGAGGGGGAAGAGGAATGGATGGTGAGGGGGAAGAGGAATGGATGGGGAGGGGGAAGAGGAATGGATGGGGAGGGGGAAGAGGAATGGATGGGGAGGGGGAAGAGGAATGGATGGGGAGGGGGAAGAGGAATGGATGGGGAGGGGGAAGAGGAATGGATGGGCATGGGGAGGAGGAATGGATGGGCATGGGGAGGAGGAATGGATGGGCATGGGGAAGAGGAATGGATGGGCATGGGGAAGAGGAATGGATGGACATGGGGAAGAGGAATGGATGGACATGGATAAGAGGAATGGATGGGGAGGAGGAATGGATGGGGAGGAGGAATGGATGGGAGGAGGAATGGATGGGGAGGAGGAATGGAAGGGGAGGGGGAATGGATGGGGTAGGGGGAATGGATGGGGAGGGAGAAGAGGAATGGATGGGCATGGGAGGAGGAATGGAGGGGGGGAGAGGTATGGAGGGGGAAGAGGAATGGATGGGGAAGAGGAATGGATGGGGAAGAGGAATAGATGGGGAAGAAGAATGGATGGGCATGGGGAAGAGGAATGGATGGGAATGGGGAAGAGGAATGGATGGGCATGGGGAGGAGGAATGGATGGGCATGGGGAGGAGGAATGGATGGGCATGGGGAAGAGGAATGGATGGGCATGGGGAAGAGGAATGGATGGGCATGGGGAAAGAGGAATGGATGGGCATGGGGAAGAGGAAGGATGGGCATGGGGAAGAGGAATGATGGGCAGGGGGAAGAAGGAATGGATGGGCAGGGGGAAGAGGAATGGATGGGGAGGGGGAAGAGGAATGGAGGGGGAAGAGGAATGGAGGGGGAAGAGGAATGGATGGGGAGGGGGAAGAGGAATGGATGGGCACGGGAAGAGGAATGGATGGGAGGGGGAAGAGGAATGGATGGGGAGGGGAAGAGGAATGGATGGGGAGGGAAGAGGATGGATGGGGAGGGTGAAGAGGAATGGATGGGCATGGGGAAGAGGAATGGATGGGATGGGGAAGAGGAATGGATGGGAGGGGGAGGAAGAGGAATGGATGGGGCATGGGGAAGAGGAATGGATGGGCATGGGGAAGAGGAATGGATGGGCATGGGGAAGAGGAATGGATGGGCATGGGGAAGAGGAAATGGATGGGCATGGGGAAAGAGGAATGGTGGGCATGGGGAAGAGGAATGGATGGGCATGGGGAAGAGGAATGGATGGGCATGGGGAAGAGGAATGGATGGGCATGGGAAGAGGAATGGATGGGCATGGGGAAGAGGAATGGATGGGGAGGAGGAATGGATGGGGAGGTGGAATGGATGGGCATCGGGAGGAGGAATGGATGGGGAGGGGGAATGGATGGGCATCGGGAGGACGATTGGATGGGGAGGGGGAATGGATGGGCATAAGGAGGAGGAATGGATGGGGAGGGGGAAGAGGAATGGATGGGGAGGGGGAAGAGGAATGGATGGGCATGGGGAAGAGGAATGGATGGGCATGGGGAAGAGGCATGGATGGGCATTGGGAAGAAGAATGGATGGGAGGAGGAATGGATGGGGAGGGGGAATGGATGGGCATGGGGAATAGGAATGGATGGGGAGGAGGAATGGATGGGGAGGGGGAATGGATGAGCATCGGGAGGACGATTGGATGGGGAGGAGGAATGGATGGACATAAGGAGGAGGAATGGATGGGGAGGGGGAATGGATGGGCATGGGGTGGATAGGAAGAAGGAAAGGGGAGGGGTTACAGATGCCCTCTGACTAGCCACCTAGTCCCCTGGCACAGAGCACTGTTTGACACACACACTACCCACTCACCTGTCCAGATTCTCCTGTCACCTTGTTCTTGTGTCCCTGAACCTGCTTCTCCATATTCATCATTACAGCTAACTGAACTTCAGCTGCGATGCAATCAGAATACACGTTCTGGCTCACTCTTAGACACGTGCACCTAGTCCTCCACACACACACACACACACACACACACCCGCTCACAGGTTGTCCACGTTGTTGAAATGTCTAGGTTGTCAGCTGTCCCATCAGCATTCACCTGTAGAGTGGTTAAGGTCTGCTGTCAGTCTGTGATTCGTTAGCATGCCTTTGGTCCCTCCGTGTGTTTGGCTGAGACACTGCTGCCCCATTTGATGTCGGATAACCTTTCCTGATATCTGACTAAACACACTGTCCTATTCAATAGGTCCAACTCGGTCTGCGTACTGCTGCTGTGTGTATTAAAAAATAACTGAAATGTCTTGAGTCAATAAGTTTTCATCCCCTTTGTTATGACAAGCCTAAATAAGTTCAGGAGTAAACATTTGCTTAAGTCACATTTGCTTAAGTCACATGATAAGTAGATTTTTGAATGACTTCATCTATGTACCCCACACATTCAATTATCTGTAAGGTCCCTCAGTCGAGCAGTGAATTTCAAACACAGATTAAACCAAAAAGACCAGGGAGGTTTTCCAAAGTTTCGCAAGGAAGTGCCCCTGTTGGTAGATTGGTTAAATAAAAGAATAGCAGACCTTGAATATATTAATTACACTTTGGATGGTGTATCAATACACCCAGTCACTACAAAGATACAGACGTCCTTCCTAACTCCGTAGCCGGAGAGGAAGGAAACTGCTCAGGGATTTCAGGGTGGCAAGGTGATGACCTCACGGGTGTGTTGGCTGAGCTCAGCACTGATGGAATGCCAGGGGCCCTCAGGCTGCACACTCTCTGTGTTTCTCTCTCTCTCTCTGTGTTTCTCTCTCTCTCTCTGTGTTTCTCTCTCTCTCTGTGTTTCTCTCTCTCTCTCTGATTCTCTCTCTCTGTGTTTCTCTCTCTCTCTCTGTTTCTCTCTCTGTGTTTCTCTCTCTCTCTCTCTGTGTTTCTCTCTCTGTGTTTCTCTCTCTCTCTCTCTGTGTTTCTCTCTCTCTCTCTGTGTTTCTCTCTCTCTGTGTTTCTCTCTCTCTCTCTCTCTCTCTCTCTCTCTCTCTCTCTCTCTCTCTCTCTCTGTGTTTCTCTCTCTCTCTCTCTCTCTGTGTTTCTCTCCCTCTCTCTCTCTCTCTCTCTCTCTCTGTGTTTCTCTGTGTTTCTCTGTCTTTTACTGGGCTGTGCATTACACATCTGGGGTTGAAAAGAGAACAAAAGAGGGATGTAGGGAGTGATATGCAACACCTAAACTCTTCTAACTACTCTGCTATTCCATCCATTCTGTTAATGACACATTCTCTCCGTTTGGTGTGCAGTGAGTTTCAGTGTGTTATTTAAGGATGGGACAGGTTGGGGGGGGTTTAATGCCGAGAGGGGGAGAGAACATAGGAGGGCCATGTCTATGTTTAGAAGCATTTTAATCAACAGGGAGCGAGAGATGGAGGAAGAGCGGAGGGGAAGAAAGTGTGTCAACAGAGGAGTGTAGACTGATTGGGCCTGCCTACCCTGCTCCTGCATATGGAGCGCTCTGCTGTTATTCTCTCTCATTACTAGGCCTCCCTAAGCGGTAGCAAATACACACACACACACTTGCTCTCTCACACGGCCGCACACTCACAGGCACGCAACACTCTTTCTCTCTCTCACACACACACGGGCACACCGCCTAGCCACAGACTGTGATGTCACCGATGGCAGGGTATAGAAACAATTGAGAAAAGGAGCATCTTCAAAGACACAGATGATAAGATGGCAGCATTAACCCCCCTCTCCTCTCTCCTTCCTTCCTCCTCTCTTCTCTTAACTTGGTTGTATAAGGGGGCCTCATAAAGCGAGGGAGAGGCGGAGAGAGTGGGATAAAGAGAGATGGAGAGAAAGCTCGAGGACTAAGGCAGGATTGGAGAGGAGTGCAAAGGGATTTATGACGTTCTATGTTGATGCCAATAGCTCCAGTCATTTAACAGTTGCCTACTGCTGCTGATGTAGCAGGAGGCGTCCTCTCTCCAGTTGGGAGTTAGATTATTCTACTATCTTTTTTTCCTGAGGTGCAGCCAAGCCTTCAGGGCTTCGCAGAAATACTGTTACCACCTCCCATATTACATCTAAAAGTCCTTAAATCTAGCATAGTTCTGACTAAGACACCTGTTAGTCATAAAGTCCAAGATCACCTCGCTCTCCCTGGCGGTAACCCTTCCAGGTCATTGTTCCTAGCCTAGAGTTCCTAGAGTGGGAGGATAGAGCCTCACGAGGCTCTGCTCTGTGGTGAGGTCTAGCCTGCATAGGGTCTTCATCCTGGCATTTAGACCAGGCATAGTACTTCCAGGGGTTTGGGTTTTAGGTCACGCACGTTTGCTAGCCCTTGTTTTTTACTTTAATTTGCAACCTTTAAGTAACAGATTCTGACTCTGTGTGTATGTTAGTCTGTGGTGTTTTTATAAAGGGTGTGTTATAGCCCTGCTACAGAACCTGTGTGTGTGAGAGGGAGAGAGCGGGAGTGTGTTCAGGCACGTTTGCTAGCCCTGCTCCATTACTCAGTATCAGTCTGTGTCGTGTTCCTGAGGAGGAGTTCTGGTTCGCCTGCAGGCACCTTAATTTTTCACCACATTGGTGCGCCACATGGAAATGTGCTTTCTCTTCCTCCCCCTCGTCCCTCCCTCCCTCCTCTCCCTCAGTCCTAACCACAGCGAGTAGCACTCCTAGATTAGCACTTGAGAAAGTTCCTAAAGACATTTGTTAATCTTGTCCATTTTCAGGTACACTCATTCCCTCCCCCCGCACTCTCCCCCATGCTTTGAATGTTTTACCTCCTCCTTGAATAAGAGATGTATAATCTGCTAGGGGGAGGGAGGGGGGGGGGGGGGGGGGGTGTGAGGGAAAGGTTGTCCCTAACCACACTTTTACATTTATCCCTAAAACTTCACTCTGTCTGTTCAATAATGCATGGGACCTCTCCCTGCCTGCTTCCCTTCATCTTTCTCTCTCTCTCCATTCCCCACACACTCATCACTCCATCCAGCAGGAGTCAGTTGAGGGTGAACTTTGCACTGGGAGAAGAAAGTCACAGCACTGAAAAAACATGAACTACTTTATTACTGTAGGGATGATGAGACAATGTTCAGGAAACTCATTTTTAACTGTGTGTGGACTTAATACTAGGATACAGGAGTGGTAAAAAGTATTATACAATAGCAGAGTGAATAGGTAATGACTGTCTTTCTCTACTTGGAGAACTAAGTTGAAAACTCTGGGAAAAGTTCACATTTGAACACAATGTAAAAGTTTAAAAAAAATTGTAAGTTGAAGTTTCTACTGAGGGAAAGTTGATACCTTTTGGTCAGGTTTTGGTGAGTTCCAGTTAAACACCGCTGATTGGCAATCTCTAGCTCTCTCTTCACAACCTAGCTAGGTAGAGAAAGATGTGAGGGATGGATAGAGAGTGAATGAGGGAGAGAGGATGGAGAGAGAGAGAATGAGGGAGTGAGGATGGATAGACAGTGAAAGAATGAGGGGGAGAGGATGGAGAGAGAGTGGAAGAATGAGGGGGAGAGGATGGAGAGAGAGAGAATGAGGGAGTGAGGATGGTTAGACAAGTGAAAGAATGAGGGGGAGAGGATGGATAGAGAGTGAAAGAATGAGGGGGAGAGGATGGATAGAGAGTGAAAGGGGGGTGGGAGGATGATTGCACTTGTCTGGCAGGAAGTATGTTGTCATGACAGTGAACCATGTACAATTGTTTGTTCTTCCGGCTTTGAGACCTTGTTGCCCTCGAGTACACTAACACACTTTGATGGGCCGTCGTGCTCACTCTCTCTCACTGTGTGTGTGTTCTGTAGTAGGTTCTAGAGGGCCTATTTGAAACACCGGGAGAGAAGAAGAGCCAAAGAGACAACAGAGAGCCAAACCGTGCCAGGTAGATGAGGTGTTAAATGCCTGCTGTGAAGCTCTCTAGGGATGTAACGATTTACACACATGCATCGGTCCCCGGTTCAAACGCCAGTGCGTCAGTCCGCAGGAGCCCAAACCGATCCAAATGAAAACACCACGAATCTGTTAGTATTAGTCTTGCCTCTCCTTCAGCCTATTGAACTTCTCTGCATGTAACTGTGTATGACAGTGATCTACAGAATACTGTGCGCACAGTGAGACAGAGGTCGGCCTACCCTGTCCCTGTTGTAATATCCCTACACTACAACCCCGTAGCACCTTCACAACTCAGATGTTTACTAAATGCATTTCAACATTTTAAATGATAGGCTTTATTCATTTGAAATATTATATGATAGGCTTTATTAATTGAGGAACAACCAGTGTAATTTACTGTGTCGTTGTTACCAAATGCATGTTTTACCGGGGGGGCTGAGGAGGCTGCCGGAGTGGACACAACATCTTGCTGATTGCACATCGAACTAGCTGATTGGGGCTTTTCGATTGGCAGGTTCGAAAACAGTCAGTGCATTCGGTCATTTTCACATGAACATGGTAAAGGTGTAATTTCATAACAAGGACAGCAATCATTTTTGCGAGCTGCACTGGTTGGCGCGGGGGAGAAGAGCTCTCCTCCATAACGTTCCAACGGTCAAAACCATTTGCTTTTGAGACTGGGTGGAAATCAAAAGCTGTGTTATATTAATTGGCTATCTATGTCATAGCTCATTTCTAAAGAGACATCTGACATGGTATTACTACCTCAAAACATTTGAATCTGCTATATGACAAAGTAAAAAGTGGGGGGCCCAAATAAATCCCCCTCCCCCTATGTTGATCATGTTAGATGCTCAGTCTGCCCTATGGCTCAGCACACAGACTACATCACTCAGCTCCTGTGTTCCTTCAGTATCAGATATTCAGTTATAATGGTCAATTCATGTGTTCATGCAACCATTGTTAGTGCATCGAAACAAACCAAATGGCATTGATTTATTCCACTAATTAAATCGAATCACACCAAATGGTTTCAAACTAAAAGTTTCTTTCCTCTATCCTGTCAGAGCCCATGTATCTAGGTGTGTATCGAATCGTGCTTGTAAGGAAAGATGCACATCTCTAACTCTCTCCTATTCTCTCTTCTCTTTCTCCTGAGAACGAGGCAGATTGACGCAGACACAGTCATAAAGAAGAAGCGAATGCTCCCAGCCCAACGCTCTCCACAAATACACACCCTGTACCTCTGTCTGTCAGTCTGTCTTCATGGTTCTGTTAGTCTCTCCTGGGACTATAGCTGGTTAATACTGCATGGTACTTAGAGCAGCACCAACCTCTACAGTACATCTCAGGAGAAAGCAGCAAAGCTTGCTAATTTCCCCCTCGATACACCTCTCCTACCCACTTCCTCATCCCTCTCCTACCCACTTCCTCATCCCCCTCCTACCCACTTCCTCATCCCCCTCCTACCCACTTCCTCATCCCCCTCCTACCCACTTCCTCATCCCCCCCCTACCCACTTCCTCATCCCCCTCCTACCCACTTCCTCATCCCCCTCCTACCCACTTCCTCATCCCCCTCCTACCCACTTCCTCATCCCGCTCCTACCCACTTCCTCATCCCTCTCCTACCCACTTCCTCATCCTTCTCCTACCCACTTCCTCATCCTTCTCCTACCCACTTCTTCATCCTTCTCCTACCCCACTTCTTCATCCCTACTCCTACCCACTTCCCCATCCCTACTCCTACCCACTTCCCCATCCCTACTCCTACCCACTTCCTCATCCCTACTCCTACCCACTTCCCATCCCTACTCCTACCCACTTCCTCATCCCTCTCCTACCCACTTCTTCATCCCTCTCCTCTACCCACTTCCCCATCCCTCTCCTACCCACTTCCCCATCCCTACTCCTACCCACTTCTCCATCCCTACTCCTACCCACTTCCCCATCCCTCTCCTACCCACTTCCCCATCCCTACTCCTACCCACTTCTTCATCCCTACTCCTACGCACTTCCGCATCCCTCTCCTACACACTTCCGCATCCCTCTCCTACGCACTTCCGCATCCCTGCTCCTACCCACTTCCGCATCCCTGCTCCTACCCACTTCCGCATCCCTGCTCCTACCCACTTCCGCATCCCTGCTCCTACCCACTTCCTCATCCCTGCTCCTACCCACTTCCTCATCCCTGCTCCTACCCACTTCCTCATCCCTGCTCCTACCCACTTCCTCATCCCTGCTCCTACCCACTTCCTCATCCCTGCTCCTACCCACTTCCTCATCCCCCCCCTACCCACTTCCTCATCCCCCTCCTACCCACTTCCTCATCCCCCTCCTACCCACTTCCTCATCCCCCTCCTACCCACTTCCTCATCCCGCTCCTACCCACTTCCTCATCCCTCTCCTACCCACTTCCTCATCCTTCTCCTACCCACTTCCTCATCCTTCTCCTACCCACTTCTTCATCCTTCTCCTACCCACTTCTTCATCCCTACTCCTACCCACTTCCCCATCCCTACTCCTACCCACTTCCCCATCCCTACTCCTACCCACTTCCTCATCCCTACTCCTACCCACTTCCCATCCCTACTCCTACCCACTTCCTCATCCCTCTCCTACCCACTTCTTCATCCCTCTCCTCTACCCACTTCCCCATCCCTCTCCTACCCACTTCCCCATCCCTACTCCTACCCACTTCTCCATCCCTACTCCTACCCACTTCCCCATCCCTCTCCTACCCACTTCCCCATCCCTACTCCTACCCACTTCTTCATCCCTACTCCTACGCACTTCCGCATCCCTCTCCTACACACTTCCGCATCCCTCTCCTACGCACTTCCGCATCCCTGCTCCTACCCACTTCCGCATCCCTGCTCCTACCCACTTCCGCATCCCTGCTCCTACCCACTTCCGCATCCCTGCTCCTACCCACTTCCTCATCCCTGCTCCTACCCACTTCCTCATCCCTGCTCCTACCCACTTCCTCATCCTGCTCCTACCCACTTCCTCATCCCTGCTCCTACCCACTTCCTCATCCCTGCTCCTACCCACTTCCTCATCCCTCTCCCCTGTCTCTGTTCCAGTGTAGATATAGATATTGGATAGTCAGTGTAGCCCAATGTTGATTAATGAAATATTTTAGATGTACTTTTAGTCTTTATGATTAAAATACATCTAATATGCCTCATTTTAGTGGACTAAAACTGGATCATTTTGGTCTAGTTTTAGTCTGACTAAATTTAGTCCTATTATATTTATTGTAGTTCTGTTTCATTAAATAGTTCATACAGACCTCTAACTTAACTCCCGTCATCCACATAACAGATTTCACTCCCTTAGTCACAGCTAGTTTAGTCAAATAATAGTTTAAGTTTGTTACAAGTGAACTGCCCTGGTGTCACATCAGTTCAAAAGGTTGACGAGTGACTGAAGAGACCGCCTGGGAGCTGTTTGGGAGAGCCAATCAGATCAGCTCAATCAGATCGCGCAACTGAAAGAGCTTAATTCTGCCAATGAGAGGATTGCTTGAAATGTTTGGGCAAAGCAGATGAAATGGAGCTGAATGTCAAATGAAATGTCCGTTACTCCCATGTGGAACTCGTCTCATCACATTTTCGTTGACTAAAATGAAAGTCATTTGTGGTAGTTGTTTTTATCCAGCTCGTCACGTTATGGGTGTAGTTTTATTCAATATTTTCCCCATTGCACTATATATAGGCTACATCAGTGTTATTCGGAAAGTATTCAGACCCCTTGTCTTTTTCCACATTTTGTTAAGTTACAGCTTTATTCTAAAATGGATTAAATTAAATAAAAATCCTCAGCCATCTACACACAATAACCCATAAAAACAAAGTGAAAACAGGATTTTAGAAATACCGTATTCACATAAGTATTCAGACCCTTTGCTATGAGACTTGAAATTGAGCTCAGGTGCATCCTGTTTCCATTGATCATCCTTGAGATGTTTCTACAACTTGATTGGAGTCCACCTGTGGTAAATTAAATTGTTTGGACATGATTTGGAAAGGCACACTCCTGTCTAATAAAAGGTCCCACAGTTGACAGTGCGGGTCAGAGCAAAAACCAAGCCACAGGACAACCATCTCTGCAGTCCTCCACCAATCAGGCCTTTATGGTAGCGTGGCCTCCGGACCTCAGACTGGGGGTGAAGGTTTACCTTCCAACAGGACAACGATCTTCAGCACACAGCCAAGACAACACAGGAGTGGCTTCGGGACAAGTCTCAATGTCCTTGTGTGGCCCAGTCAGAGCCCGGACTTGAACATTTCTGGAGAGACCTGAAAATAGCTGTGCAGCAACGCTCCCCATCCAACCTGACAGAGCTTGAGAGGATCTGCAGAGAATAATGGGAGAAACTCCCCAAATGCAGGTGTGCAAAGCTTGTAGCCTCTTACACAAGAAGACTTGAGGTTGTGATCGCTGCCAAAGGTGCTTCAACGAAGTACTGAGTAAAGGGTCTGAATACTTATGTAAATGTGTTATTTCCAGTTTTTTAAATTATATATTTGCAAAATAATCTAAAAAGCTGTTTTTGCTTTGTCATTATGGGGTATTGTGTGTAGATCGATGAGGATTAAGTAAGGCTGTAACGTAACAATGTGGAAAAGGTCAAGGGGTCTGAATACTTTCCCAATGCGCTGTACAAGACTGGTTCCCTGGACTCCTGAAGTCTGAGCCTGAAATAGCCACTAGGCAACATGTAACTTGGTCCATATTAAATGTGAAGGATTTCTATCAATTTGGTAAGCCCAAGGCTGCTGGCGTTATCTTGTAGATATTAGTTCTGCTGATGGACTATTAGTTCTGCTAGATCCCCATAGCAGGGCAGCCCAAATATAGTGCTGTATCACTGCACTTCTCTGTGCCAGAGGGAGGGAGTGCGTGTCGTACCCAGGACGCTCACTCTCTCTCATACATATTCCCTCCAGTCTCCGTTTAACTGTGTGAAGTGTAATGTTAAGACATAGGATGCTCCACTCTAATGATAATTTCTAGGCAGTTTTAGGCCTGTGGTTTGTGCTGGCGTACAATCTGATCATGAGGGTGATCTGATTCTGTCAGCTCCATTTCCCAACGTAAGTGACCCAAGGACACACAATCGCTACTGAGACCTGAACTGGAATGCAGTTAAAGTGACAATTAAACCGCCACGGTATCTGTCGGGGCGTGGGCTGGTATAGTGATGTTGTCACGCCCTACTCTGTTCCTGTTTTAGAGGGATTAATTAGGAATTTGGAGTGTAATCTTATCGGTGGGATCCGTTTGTGTGCACACATCCCTCGACCTCACTAGAGTGCATTTTAGGAGGGGGATTAGGCAGAACCAAGCAATGACTGCCTGAGCCTTTCACACACTCGCTTCACTCTTCCCTCTCTCTTCTCTCCCTCTCTCTATCCTTCTGTCTCCACATTCTCTCCATCCCTCTTCTCTCCCACTCTATCCTTCTGTCTCCACATTCTCTCCAGTCCTCTTCTCCCCCTCTCTATCCTTCTGTCTCCACATTCTCTCCATCCCTCTTCTCTCCCACTCTATCCTTCTGTCTCCACATTCTCTCCATCCCTCTTCTCTCCCACTCTATCCTTCTGTCTCCACATTCTCTCCATCCCTCTTCTCTCCCACTCTATCCTTCTGTCTCCACATTCTCTCCAGTCCTCTTCTCCCCCTCTCTATCCTTCTGTCTCCACATTCTCTCCATCCCTCTTCTCTCCCACTCTATCCTTCTGTCTCCACATTCTCTCCATCCCTCTTCTCTCCCACTCTATCCTTCTGTCTCCACATTCTCTCCATCCCTCTTCTCTCCCACTCTATCCTTTTGTCTCCACATTCTCTCCATCCCTCTTCTACCCTTCTGTCTCCACATTCTCTCCATCCCTCTTCTCCCCCTCTCTATCCTTCTGTCAACACATTCTCTCCATCCCTCTTCTCTCCCACTCTATCCTTCATCCAGTCATCTAAAGGCCTGTGTAGGCTTACATTCGGTCTTTCATCCTCTAAGAATTCTTTGTGCTTGCCTCTGTAAAGAGTTCAGAAGAGCGAGAGACTGGCGCACGGCAGACATTTTGTCATTATGCAGCAGTCCAGTTTCTCCTTTCACTCTTCACTCACTCTGGGTCTCCTCTCCTCTTCCATTGTGTTCTGAGAGCTTTCATCAGTCCCATCTCCCATTCCTCTCTTTTTCTGTGTCTCTTTGTGTCTGAATAGTGTGTTTTTCTGTCCGAATAGTGTGTGTTTACTGTTAGAATAGTGTGTGTGTGTGTGTGTGTGTTTACTGTCGGAATATTGTGTGTTTACTGTCGGAATAGTGTGTGTGTGTGTGTGTGTGTGTGTGTGTGTGTGTGTGTGTGTTTACTGTCGGAATAGTGTGTGTGTGTGTGTTTACTGTCGGAATAGTGTGTGTGTGTGTGTGTTTACTGTCGGAATAGTGTGTGTGTGTTTACTGTCGGAACCGTGTGTGTGTGTTGGAGAGGGTTCCAGACAGGCTCTCTTCTCCATGTTGTAAAAGCACTGTGTTGTAAAGAGCCACATGCTAAATCTTTCATCAGACATGAATAAAAACAATAGCATTACTGTCAGTCTTCAGCAGCACTTAAACACACCTCATTGAGTCTGACATGTAACCACACACACAGCATGTCTACCTCATATCCCTCATTCACATTAGAATACAGTGTTACTGTTGTTGAGCCAAACAAGCCAAGGAGAGGCCTCCCTCCCTCACCATCCTATCCTCACCTAACCCAGCCAAGGAGAGGCCTCCCTCCCTCCCTCACCATCCTATCCTCACCTAACCCAGCCAAGGAGAGGCCTCCCTCCCTCCCTCACCATCCTATCCTCACCTAACCCAGCCAAGGAGAGGCCTCCCTCCCTCACCATCCTATCCTCACCTAACCCAGCCAAGGAGAGGCCTCCCTCCCTCACCATCCTATCCTCACCTAACCCAGCCAAGGAGAGGCCTCCCTCCCTCACCATCCTATCCTCACCTAACCCAGCCAAGGAGAGTCCTCCTTCCCTCACCATCCTATCCTCACCTAACCCAGCCAAGGAGAGGCCTCCCTCCCTCACCATCCTATCCTCACCTAACCCAGCCAAGGAGAGTCCTCCTTCCCTCACCATCCTATCCTCACCTAACCCAGCCAAGGAGAGGCCTCCCTCCCTCACCATCCTATCCTCACCTAACCCAGCCAAGGAGAGGCCTCCCTCCCTCACCATCCTATCCTCACCTAACCCAGCCAAGGAGAGTCCTCCTTCCCTCACCATCCTATCCTCACCTAACCCAGCCAAGGAGAGGCCTCCCTCCCTCACCATCCTATCCTCACCTAACCCAGCCAAGGAGAGGCCTCCCTCCCTCACCATCCTATCCTCACCTAACCCAGCCAAGGAGAGTCCTCCTTCCCTCACCATCCTATCCTCACCTAACCCAGCCAAGGAGAGGCCTCCCTCCCTCACCATCCTATCCTCACCTAACCCAGCCAAGGAGAGGCCTCCCTCCCTCACCATCCTATCCTCACCTAACCCTGCTCCATTAGTCACTGTTTCTCTACACATTGTTTCTCTACTTCATTTTTCTCCTTGCCTCCCTCCCTCTCTCTCTCCCTGCCTACCTGCCTCACTCCCTCTCTCCCTGCCTACCTGCCTCACTCCCTCTCTCTCTCCCTGCCTGCCTGCCTCACTCCCTCTCTCCCTGCCTGCCTCACTCCCTCTCTCCCTGCCTACCTGCCTCACTCCCTCTCTCTCTCCCTGCCTGCCTGCCTCACTCCCTCTCTCTCTCCCTGCCTGCCTGCCTCCCTCTCTCCCTGCCGGCCTGCCTCCCTCTCTCTCCCTGCCTGCCTCCCCCCTCTCTCCCTGCCTCCCTCCCTCTCCCTGCCCGCCTGCCTCCCTCTCTCTCTCTCTCTCTCTCTCTCTCCCTGCCTGCCTCCCCCCTCTCTCCCTGCCTGCCTCCCTCTCTCTCTCTCTCTCCCTGCCTGCCTCCCCCCTCTCTCCCTGCCTCCCCCCTCTCTCCCTGCCTCCCTCCCTCTCCCTGCCCGCCTGCCTCCCTCTCCCCGCCTCCCTCCCTCTCCCTGCCTGCCTCTCCCCTCTCTCCCTGCCTCCCTCCCTCTCCCTGCCCGCCTGCCTCCCTCTCCCCGCCTCCCTCCCTCTCCCTGCCTGCCTCCCCCCTCTCTCCCTGCCTCCCTCCCTCTCCCTGCCCGCCTGCCTCCCTCTCTCTCTCTCTCTCTCTCTCTCCCTGTCTGCCTCCCCCCTCTCTCCCTGCCTCCCCCCTCTCTCCCTGCCTCCCTCCCTCTCCCTGCCCGCCTGCCTCCCTCAGTGTGGTTGGTGTTCTGTCTCTGTCTGCTGTATATTATATAGCCTTCTAACCACCAGTGTATTGTCTCTGTCATCTACTATCAGCATTAAGGTTTAAACATTGATATTGTAAATGTTTAAACGGTTAGAATACGGTAGTGTTTAATGGTAATGTGCTGTGTGATTTAAGACCCTGGGTCTTTTATGTGGGAACTAGTGTCTTTGGGTCTCTCTCTGTCTGACAAGATGACTCCCAACCAAAGTACCGTGTGTGTGTTGGCCCACTGGTTCAAAATAACAAGGGCAGCAGTGCCCCGTGACAGTTTCCCGCCCAAACTCTAATCAGCCTGCTGATGCTGGAACATGGATCCCTCTGTCTCTCACACACACATTACAAGGACTACGTGAATCAGGGGCACCATGTCTTTCTCCCCCTCCTTCTTTTATCTGTACATCTCCTCTTTAACCATCTACATGATCTCTGTCTATCAGCCCATCTCATCCCTCGTTCTTCTATCTGTACATCTCCTCTTTATCCATCTACATGTCTCTATCAGCCCATCTCATCCCTTGTTCTTCTATCTGTACATCTCCTCTTTAACCATCTACATGATCTCTGTCTCTATCAGCCCATCTCATCCCTTGTTCTTCTATCTGTACATCTCCTCTTTATCCATCTACATGTCTCTATCAGCCCATCTCATCCCTTGTTCTTCTATCTGTACATCTCCTCTTTATCCATCTACATGATCTCTATCAGCCCATCTCATCCCTCCTTCTATCTGTACATCTCCTCTTTAACCATCTACACGATCTCTGTCTCTATCAGCCCATCTCATCCCTCCTTCTATCTGTACATCTCCTCTTTAACCATCTACATGATCTCTATCAGCCCATCTCATCCCTCCTTCTTATATCTGTACATCTCCTCTTTAACCATCTACACGATCTCTGTCTCTATCAGCCCATCTCATCCCTCCTTCTTCTATCTGTACATCTCCTCTTTAACCATCTACATGTCTCTATCAGCCCATCTCATCCCTCGTTCTTCTATCTGTACATCTCCTCTTTAACCATCTACATGATCTCTGTCTCTATCAGCCCATCTCACCCCTCGTTCTTCTATCTGTACATCTCCTCTTTAACCATCTACACAATCTCTGTCTCTATCAGCCCATCTCATCCCTCCTTCTATCTGTACATCTCCTCTTTAACCATCTACATGATCTCTGTCTCTATCAGCCCATCTCATCCCTCGTTCTTCTATCTGTATATCTCCTCTTTAACCATCTACATGATCTCTATCAGCCCATCTCATCCCTCCTTCTATCTGTACATCTCCTCTTTAACCATCTACACGATCTTTGTCTCTATCAGCCCATCTCATCCCTCGTTCTTCTATCTGTACATCTCCTCTTTACCATCTACATGATCTCTGTCTCTATCAGCCCATCTCATCCCTCCTTCTATCTGTACATCTCCTCTTTACCATCTACATGATCTCTGTCTCTATCAGCCCATCTCATCCCTCCTTCTATCTGTACATCTCCTCTTTAACCATCTACATGATCTCTGTCTCTATCAGCCCATCTCATCCCTTGTTCTTCTATTCCCTGCGTTGTATCTGTCTCCTCTAGTTATCTATGTTAGTGAGCTTTAGATTACTTTGACAATATCTCTCCCTCTGCCTCCCTCTCTGACTGGTGGCTTTACTGTGTTAGAAAAATGGACTCGGGTATGAAAGTGAAAGGTTTTGCTGTTGAATGTGAGTTTCGCTCTGCCTCAGCAGCAAGCTGTGTGTGTGTGTGTGTGTGTGTGTGTGTGTGTGTGTGTGTGTGTGTGTGAGAGCACCAGAATCCGCTGATGATGATGCCGTACTACCACTTGCAGGTCATTTTGTTGATCACTTCCATTCATCAATCCCTCGTACATGTTGTTAGACACGATTACACACCACACACACCTGTGTGTGAGGTTTGGGTGAGCGTTTCAATAGCAGGGATAATAGAGGAGATGTGAGGGAGACAGAGTGGGACACATGGGGGGGGGGTCATGAGAGCAGGTCCGTTCTGAAAGGCAGTGTAGTAGTGATCTGGATGTGCGCTTGTTCCACTGTCTAAATGTCTCTCCTTGTCTTTCTCTCGTTCCGTCTCTCCTTATACTCTTCCCCTCCCTCTCACTCTTTCCCACAGTGTTCATTTGTGTGAAGATAAACCCTTTTATCTCAGGAGGGACGATAATCCTGAGTAGAGAGAGAGGAAGAGATGAGCTGCAGTGTTAAACAGGGTTGACGTGTGAGATGGAAGGAAGCCATCAGAGATATGGAGAATAAGAATCTGGTGTGGGTCACGTTTTCTCAACTCACTTTAAAAGTAGGGAGAAAAGTCTCATTGAATGTCTCACACTGAATTACAAAAACTCAGTAGTAGTAGAAGTAGTGTCAGTAGTAGTAGAAGTAGTGTCAGTAGTAGTAGAAGTAGTGTCAGTAGTAGTAGAAGTAGTGGCAGTAGTAGTAGAAGTAGTGGCAGTAGTAGTAGAAGTAGTGTCAGTAGTAGTAGAAGTAGTGGCAGTAGTAGTGGCAGTAGTGTCAGTAGTAGTAGTAGAAGTAGTGGCAGTAGTAGTAGTAGTAGTGGAGGTGTAGTGGAGGTGTTGTAGTAGTAGTAGTGGAGGTGTAGTAGTAGTAGTGGAGGTGTTGTAGTAGTGGAGGTGTAGTGGTGTAGTAGTACTAGTAGTGGAGGTGTAGTAGTGGTAGTAGAAGTAGTGGCAGTAGAAGTAGTGTCAGTAGAAGTAGTGGCAGTAGTGTCAGTAGTAGTAGAAGTAGTGTCAGTAGTAGTAGTAGTGGAGGTGTAGTAGTGGAGGTGTTGTAGTAGTAGTAGTGGAGGTGTAGTAGTGGAGGTGTTGTAGTAGTAGTAGTGGAGGTGTAGTGGTGTAGTAGTACTAGTAGTGGAGGTGTAGTAGTGGCAGTAGAAGTAGTGGCAGTAGAAGTAGTGGCAGTAGAAGTAGTGGCAGTAGTAGTAGAAGTAGTGGAGGTGTAGGAGGAGGTGTGTAGTAAGAGGAGGAGGTGTAGTAGGAGGAGCTGTAGGAGGAGGTGCAGTAGTAGTAGGTGGTGTAGTAGTAGGAGGTGTGGTGGTAGTAATTGTTGAAGGTGTGGTGGTAGTAGTAGTGGAGGTGTGGTTGTAGTGCATGTGTAGTAGTAGTAGTAGTAGTAGTAGTGGTAGTGGTAGTAGTAGTAGTAGTAGTAGTGGTGTTGTTGTTGTTGTAGTGGAGGTGTTGTTGTTGTTGTAGTAGTAGTAGTGGAGGTGTTGTAGTAGTAGTAGTAGTGGAGGTGTTGTAGTAGTAGTAGTGGAGGTGATGTAGTGGAGGTGTAGTGGAGCTGTTGTAGTGGAGGTGTAGTAGTAGTAGTAGTAGTAGTGGAGGTGTTGTAGTAGTAGTAGTGGAGCTGTTGTAGTGGAGGTGTAGTAGTAGTAGTAGTAGTAGTAGTAGTAGTGGTGTAGTAGTGGAGGTGTTGTAGTAGTGGAGGTGTAGTAGTGGAGGTGTAGTAGTAGTTGTAGTGGAGGTGTAGTAGTGGAGGTGTTGTAGTGGAGGTGTAGTAGTAGTAGTAGTAGTGGAGGTGTAGTAGTGGAGGTGTTGTAGTAGTAGTGGAGGTGTAGTAGTAGTGGAGGTGTAGTGGAGGTGTAGTAGTACTAGTAGTGGAGGTGGTGTAGTAGGAGGAGGAGGTGGTGTAGCAGGAGGAGGAGGTGGTGTAGTAGTAGGAGGAGGAGGAGGTGGTGTAGTAGGAGGAGGAGGAGGTGTGGTAGGAGGTGTAGTAGTAGGAGGAGGAGGTGTAGTAGGAGGAGGAGGAAGTGTGGTAGCGGTAGGAGGCGTAGTGTTAGGAGGAGGAGGTGTAGTGTTAGTAGGAGGAGGTGTGGTGGTAGTAATTGTTGTAGGAGGTGTGGTGGTGGTAGTAGTAGTGGAGGTGTAGTAGTAGTGGAGGTGTAGTAGTAGTGGAGGTATAGTAGTAGTTGTGGAGGTGGTGTTGTAGTAGTAGTAGTTGTAGTGGTGGCGGTGTAGTTGTAGTGGTGGATGTGTAGTGGTAGTAGTAGGTGTAGTATTTGATGTGTAGTAGTAGTAGTGGAGGTGTAATAGTGGAGGTTCAGTAGTAATGGAGGTGTAGATGAGGTGTAGTAGTAGTGGTGTTGTAGTTGAGGTGTTGATCGGCTATGAAAAGCCAACTGACATTTACTCTTGAGGTGCTGATCTGTTCCACCCTTGACAAGTGGTAGTAGAGGTGTAGTGGTAGAGGTGTAGTGGTAGAGGTGTAGTGGTAGAGGTGTAGTGGTAGAGGTGTAGTGGTAGAGGTGTAGAGGTGTAGGGGTTAGAGGTGTAGTGGTTAGAGGTGTAGTGGTAGTGGATAGAGTTGTAGTGGTTAGAGGTGTAGTAGTAGTGGTTAGAGGTGTAGTGGTAGAGGTGTAGTAGTCACAAATGCTAAACTTTCATCTGACCGGGAACTGAGGCCCATGCAGAGTTGAGACGACTTGATGTGAATGAACATGAATAACCCCTTAGTTTAGTGAATTTATGGAGCTACCGAGACGAACAATCTAGATTTAAATATCCAGCTCTCTTCCTCAGATGTTTTGGAGCCTGTGTGTGTGTGTGTGTGCGTGTGCGTGTGTGTGTGCGCGTGCGCACTGTGTTGAGTGTAGCGGAGATAGCTTCAGCAGCATCAGCGTGTGTGCTGGGTATAATTGTGGTGTGCATGGAAACCAGTGTAATTAGTGAGTTGGATCAGAGTGAGGCTGGGCTAACAACTAACATCAAATCAAATGTATTTATATAGCCCTTCGTACATCAGCTGATATCTCAAAGTGCTGTAAAGAAACCCAGCTTAAAACCCCAAACAGCAAGCAATGCAGGTGTAGATGCACGGTGGCTAGGAAAAACTCCCTAGAAAGGCCAAAACCTAGGAAGAAACCTAGAGAGGAACCAGGCTATGTGGGATGGCCAGTCCTCTTCTGGCTGTGCCGGGTGGAGATTATAACAGAACATGGCCAAGATGTTCAAATGTTCCTAAATGACCAGCGTGGTCGAATAATAATAAGGCAGAACAGTTGTAACTGGAGCAGCAGCACGGCCAGGTGGACTGGGGACAGCAAGGAGTCATCATGTCAGGTAGTCCTGGGGCATGGTCCTAGGGCTCAGGTCCTCCGAGAGAGAGAAAGAAAGAGAGAAGGAGAGAATTAGAGAATGCACACTTAGATTCACACAGGACACCGAATAGGACAGGAGAAGTACTCCAGATATAACAAACTGACCCTAGCCCCCCGACACATAAACTACTGCAGCATAAATACTGGAGGCTGAGACAGGAGGGGTCAGGAGACACTGTGGCCCAATCCGAGGACACCCCCGGACAGGGCCAAACAGGAAGGATATAACCCCACCCACTTTGCCAAAGCACAGCCCCCACACCACTAGAGGGATATCTTCAACCACCAACTTACCATCCTGAGACAAGGCTGAGTATAGCCCACAAAGATCTCCGCCATGGCACAACCCAAGGGGGGGCGCCAACCCAGACAGGATGACCACATCAGCGAATCAACCCACTCAGGTGACGCACCCCTTCAGGGACGGCATGAGAGAGCCCCAGTAAGCCAGTGACTCAGCCCCTGTTATAGGGTTCAAGGCAGAGAATCCCAGTGGAAAGAGGGGAATCGGCCAGGCAGAGACAGCAAGGGCGGTTCGTTGCTCCAGAGCTTTTCCGTTCACCTTCCCACTCCTGGGCCAGACTACACTCAATCATATGACCCACTGAAGAGGTGAGTCTTCAGTAAAGACTTAAAGGTTGAGACCGAGTTTGCGTCTCTGACATGGGTAGGCAGACCGTTCCATAAAAATGGAGCTCTATAGGAGAAAGCCCTGCCTCCAGCTGTTTGGAGGCCTGCGTCTTGTGCCTGCGTCTTGTGACCGTAGCGTACGTGTAGGTATGTACGGCAGGACCAAATCAGAGAGAGAGGTAGGAGCAAGCCCATGTAATGCTTTGTAGGTTAGCAGTAAAACCTTGAAATCAGCCCTTGCTTTGACAGGAAGCCAGTGTCGAGAGGCTAGCACTAGAGTAATATGATCAAAAAATTTTTTGGTTCTAGTCAGGATTCTAGCAGCCGTATTTAGCACCAACTGAAGTTTATTTAGTGCTTTATCCGGGTAGCCGGAAAGTAGAGCATTGCAGTAGTCTAACCTAGAAGTGACAAAAGCATGGATACATTTTTCTGCATCATTTTTGGACAGAAAGTTTCAGATTTTTGCAATGTTACGTAGATGGGAAAAAGCTGTCCTTGAAATGGTCTTGATATGTTCTTCAAAAGAGAGATCAGGGTCCAGAGTAACGCCGAGGTCCTTCAGTTTTATTTGAGACGACTGTACAACCATTAAGATTAATTGTCAGATTCATCAGAAGATCTCTTTGTTTCTTGGGACCTAGAACAAGCATCTCTGTTTTGTCCGAGTTTAAAAGTAGAACGTTTGCAGCCATCCACTTCCTTATGTTTGAAACACATGCTTCTAGCGAGGGCAATTTTGGGGCTTCACCATGTTTCATTGAAATGTACAGCTGTGTGTCATCCGCATAGCAGTGAAAGTTAACATTATGTTTTCGAATAACATCCCCAAGAGGTAAAATATATAGTGAAAACAATAGTGGTCCTAAAACGGAACCTTGAGGAACACCGAAATTTACAGTTGATTTGTCAGAGGACAAACCATTCACAGAGACAAACTGATATCTTTCCGACAGATAAGATCTAAACCAGGCCAGAACTTGTCCGTGTAGACCAATTTGGGTTTCCAATCTCTCCAAAAGAATGTGGTGATCGATGGTATCAAAAGCAGCACAAAGGTCTAGGAGCACGAGGACAGATGCAGAGCCTCGGTCCGATGCCATTAAAATGTAATTTACCACCTTCACAGGTGCCGTCTCAGTGCTATGATGGGGTCTAGAGCAGCAGCACAATTAGACCCAACCAAATCATGAGAAAACAAAAAGATGACTACTTAACACATTGGAAAGAATTAACAAAAAAACAGAGCAAACTAGAATGCTATTTGGCCCTACACAGAGAGTACACAGCGGCAGAATACCTGACCACTGTGACTGACCCAAAATTAAGGAAAGCCTTGACTATGTACAGACTCAGTGAGCATAGCCTTGCTATTGAGAAAGGCCGCCGTAGGCAGACATGGCTCTCAAGAGAAGACAGGCTATGTGCTCACTGCCCACAAAATGAGGTGGAAACTGAGCTGCACTTCCTAACCTCCTGCCCAATGTATGACCATATTAGAGAGACATATTTCCCTCAGATTACACAGATCCACAAAGAATTCGAAAAAACAAATCCAATTTTGAAAAACTCTCATATCTACTGGGTGAAATTCCAGTGTGCCATCACAGCAGCAAGATTTGTGACCTGTTGCCACGAGAAAAGGGCAACCAGTGAAGAACAAAGACTGAAGCATTTCGTATACATTGTTTGTCTTCAGGAAGGCAGTAAGTTGCTGCGCAACAGCCTTTTCTAAAAATTTTGAGAGGAATGGAAGATTCGATATAGGCCGATAGTTTTTTATATTTTCTGGGTCAAGGTTTGGCTTTTTCAAGAGAGGCTTTATTACTGCCACTTTTAGTGAGTTTGGTACACATCCGGTGGATAGAGACATCCTCTCGACTGTTCTATTGTCATTGTGTTCCATCCACCACTACACTAGTAGCTAGCCTTACAGCAGTACATTATTCTACCAGAACAAAGGAGGGAGCTATTAGCTCAGAGACCACCGAAGGAAATGGAGGGAGGAAATAGAGGGAAGGAGGATGAGAGCGATGTTTTTTAAAAAGACAGAAAATAACGGAAACAGACACTAATTGAATTCAGGCAGACATGCCTGCCCACTCTTGACATGCCTGCCCACTCTTGACATGCCTGCCCACTCTTGACATGCCTGCCCACTCTTGACATGCCTGCCCACTCTTGACATGCCTTCCCACTCTTGACATGCCTGCCCACTCTTGACAATGCCTTCCCACTCTTGACATGCCTGCCCACTCTTGACATGCCTGCCCACTCTTGACATGCCTGCCCACTCTTGACATTGCCTGCCCACTCTTGACATGGCCTGCCCACTCTTGACATGCCTGCCCACTCTTGTGTCTCTATGTACCTTTTTTCCTTTCTCTCTCCTCTCTTTCTCTTCCTCTCTTTATCTCTCTCCTCTCTTTCTCTCTCTCTCCTCTTTCTCTCTCTCCTCTTTCTCTCTCTCCTCTTTCTCTCTCTGACTCTCTCTCTCTCTGACACTCTCTCTCTGTCCCCTCTTTCTCTCTCTCCTCTTTCTCTCTCTCTCTCTCTCTCTCTCTGACTCTCTCTCTGACACTCTCTCTCTGTCCTCTCTCTCTCTGTTCTCTCTCTGTCCTCTCTCTCTGCTCTCTCTCTGTTCTTTCTCTGTTCTCTCTCTCTGTCCTCTCTCTCTCTCTCTCTGTCCTCTCTCTCTCTCTCTCTCTGTCCTCTCTCTCTGTCCTCTCTCTCTGTCCTCTCTCTCTCTCTCTCTCTCTCTCTCTCTCTGTTCTCTCTCTCTCTCTCTCTCTGTCCTCTCTCTCCCTCTTTCTCTCCTATCTCTCTCTGTCTTTCTTTCTCTGTCCTCTCTCTCTCTCTCTCACTTTTACTAGCCCATTACGGGCTGAATTGGAGTACGTGCGTATAGTGAGTGAGAGGGTTGTTAGTTGCAGGCGTGTGTGGGTAATGCACTATCTGCCTGGGCCGGCCATCTGAATGTTAACAGATTGAAACGAGGAGAGAAAGTCAATTTGGTTTCCCGAAGAAAATTGAGCAAATGACACTTTTATAGCCCTCTGCCTCTATCCCTCACTGTGGAGAGAGGGAGGGGGGTACAGTCTGTTAACCTCTTAGAACTACCCCCCTACTTTTTTCAAAAGGCACAGAACCAAGGATATATTCTTGGTACTATTTGGGAAAAGCACTGAAGTTTGTGTGAATTGAATGTAGCATAATATAACACAATAGATCTGGTTTAGATAATACAATGAAAAAAACGTGTTTTCTTTTGATTGTTGTATCTTTAAAATGAACAAGATAAAACAAACATTCAGATAGGATGATGGGGAAAATTTCAGTGAAAAATATAAGAGGGTAACAGTACTTGTGCAAAGTTTCAGAATGATAACTTCCAAAATGAGTGTGCTACATGACATTTATCATGAAGTCACCCAGGTGTCCCACACAAGTATCCCAAATGTACCCAAGTGGCCAAATTTGTGAAGTTATACATTTTGACTGGAATAACTATATACAAAATACCAAAATGGTATTCTAACACACCCCCCATTTACAAAATAACACTTTCAATATTTGGAAGACCCTCAGTCCTCTACACAATATTATGCTGCTGATGCCAGGTGCCATAGCACATCCATGCCTGCAGAAATACATTTGGGCAGATGAACGCCACTTGTGGCAGGAGCTGGATGAACCAGCTTCAGTGGGGGATGGACACCGTGTCACTGGGGGCTCCCATTCGGAGTCAGTGTCACTGTGAAAGAAAATGTTCAGTTAGAATAGTTTCACATATGAGCCCTGTATCAACAGGTATAATAAACAGATATATATAGAGTACAGGGAACATAAGGTTGAATATATTATTATAGACCTGCTAGATCTACTGTCTCATTTATATTATGACATTTCAGCTAGATCTACTGTCTCTATTATATTATGACAGACCAGCTGTATCTACTGTCTCCATTTCACTTTGGCCATTGCTGTGGGCCTGCCCTCCCATCAATAGCCTCAAATAGGCTATTTCATTTCACAAATAATATTTTATATTATTAATTTCAAACAACGCCATTAGCATGAGAAGAACTTACCAGTCCAAAACAATGTCATCTCTGTTCAAAAAATATTGAATCGTCCTCTCGTCCAATTTCTTTTAAAATTGTGTGTACATCTGTATATCTAGACTTAGATTTAGCTTTCCCTGACTTAGTCGCCTTAATGATTGATAAACAGCTGAATATGCGCTTTACCAAAACAATGCTGTGCGCAACATGCGTGGCAAACAGAGGAAGATCGTAGGTAAATAATTTATTTTATTGCAGTTTGTGATTTTGTTACGCCTGTGCTGGTTGAAATAGTTGTTTTTTATGGGGCTCTATCCTCAGATAATCGCATCGTATTTTTTCGCAGTAAATTATTTTTTAAATCTGACAACGCAGATGGATTAGCAAGATTCTAGGCTTTCGAAACATGTGAGACACTTGTATTTTCATGAATGTTTAATATGACTATTTATGTAGCGATCACCGTATGTTGTGGAATTTCATCCAGCTAGCGGGTTCGGTGCGCAGAGAGGTTAACCTCCTGTCCTCAGTCAGGAAGGAGAGCAACATGATGATGGTATGACGGAGAAAGAACTCATGATAACCAGTACCACAAAAGTGACGGGCCTTTTGGCCAGGTACATTTCTATGGCAACGAATCCATCTCCAGGGCAGGCTAACTCCATTTATCCTGCATGAAGTGTCTGAGCCGCGACGTGAAGACCAATTAAATCAGATTCCCTCACTCTCGCAAAGATCGCCATCATCCCCTTCATTTGAGAAAGGGTGATTAAATATTTGATTTATCAAATGTTTTTTTCGTGTAATAAAAAAAAAAAGTCATGTTAATGTCTAATTTTATACATTTAGTAATGACAATGTATTTGAAACTTCACGCACAGTAACTTTTGTAGCTGTAACCTGGGTAAAAAGGTGCTCGTTCACACCAGACTGCATTAATGATGACTAATATAA
>NC_034188.2:27576928-27594428 GCF_002021735.2 Oncorhynchus kisutch
TCATTACATTCCAGGGTTAGATTGAACAGATATGTAAGTGGTTCAGCTATGAAATCAGCTGCCAGATTTAAAAAGCAGGGATCCAAAAGATCAGGACCTGCAGGCTTTCTCTGATCTAAGGATTTCAGGGCTTTATGTACCACCTGCACTGAGAATGGCAAAAAGCTAAAAGTTTGACCAGCTCTCACTGGTTCATCCACACAGGGCTGTACAGAGACAGAGGACAGCCTACCAGATGATACAAAGTGCTCGTTGAAACAATTCAGCATTTCAGTTTTGTCATATACAGCAACAGAGTTGCTCAGACTTGGCATTCCTGAGCAGAAAATAACACTTGTTTCGTAACTGCCTAAAAATAAGCCAATCAGCATCAGAACATGATTTCCTTGCTTTAGCCCAGGCTAGATTACGGTCGTGAATAATACAAGACAGCTCAGAAGAAAACCATGGATTATCCTCCCTTTAACCCTGAACCTGCGGAATGGGGCATGTTTGTTTACTATTTGGAAAAAAACATCATGAAAGAATTTCCAGGCAGTTTCCACATCAGGGATAAACTCAATCTGTTCCAGTTTCCACATCAGGGATAAGCTCAATCTGCTCCAGTTTCCACATCAGGGATAAACTCAATCTGTTCCAGTTTCCACATCAGGGATAAGATCAATCTGTTCCAGTTTCCACATCAGGGATAAGCTCAATCTGCTCCAGTTTCCACATCAGGGATAAGCTCAATCTGTTCCAGTTTCCACATCAGGGATAAGCTCAATCTGCTCCAGTTTCCACATCAGGGATAAACTCAATCTGTTCCAGTTTCCACATCAGGGATAAGCTCAATCTGCTCCAGTTTCCACATCAGGGATAAGCTCAATCTGTTCCAGTTTCCACATCAGGGATAAGCTCAATCTGTTCCAGTTTCCACATCAGGGATAAGCTCAATCTGCTCCAGTTTCCACATCAGGGATAAGCTCAATCTGTTCCAGTCAAAATAAAACAAATCATGAAAGATTAAAACACTTCAAATTTCACTTACGAATAAAATGTGGGTTTGTTTTAGGAACCTTAGTATTTCTAACAGCAACAACAGCACAGTGGTCACTTAAATCATTACAGAAAACACCAACCGCAGAATATTTATGTGGAACATTTGTCAATATCAAATCAATCAGGGTAGATTTTTCTGGGCATTTTAAGATTTGGGCGAGTGGGTGAGTTCATCAACTGGGTAAGATTCATAGAATTACAAAACATGTTTAAATCATCAGACACGGGCTTTAACCAACACCAGTTGAGATCACCAATCAAGATCATTTCACTGTAAAGAAGTTTAGACATAAGGTGCGTCAAAGAAGAAAATGCATCACCAAGAGCAGAGGGGGGTCTACAACAGCCAACCACAGTTATAGAGAGCAGAGGGGGGTCTATAACAGCCAACCACAGTTATAGAGAGCAGAGGGGGTCTACAACAGCCAACCACAGTTATAGAGAGCAGAGGGGGTCTACAACAGCCAACCACAGTTATAGAGAGCAGAGGGGGGTCTATAACAGCCAATCACAGTTATAGAGAGCAGAGGGGGGTCTATAAGAGCCAATCACAGTTATAGAGAGCAGAGGGGGGTCTATAACAGCCAATCACAGTTATAGAGAGCAGAGGGGGGTCTATAACAACTATCACAGTTATAGAGACCCTTTGAAACCTCAGTATTTAAACAAGAAATGCCAACTGTTTACAAATAGTTTCAGACTTCGCCACACTTACATGGAATTTAATTTTCACATATATAGCCACACCCCCACCTTTCTTAACCAGATCAGTGCGATAAACATTGTAACCACTTATACAAATATCTTTATCAAAAACAGACTTGCTGAGCCAGGTTTCAGAAAACACAATTGCATCAGTTGATTTTGCCCAAATCCTACCTAACCTCATCCATTTTGTGGCAACAGGCTGCGTACATTTAAATGAAAAATACCAAAACCAGATCCAGATTTAAAATCAGAGGGGGTTTGGAGACATTGCATATCAGAACCAGGGTTAGATTGCACGTTACATGATATCAACAAAAGAAGAATAACTAGGCACCTCTTTTTAATAACCTTGCACGGCTTCACAACATACTATGGAACGCCGTTTGGGTCTTTGCGTGTCAAAAAAGATGCATGTCAATTAATTTGACACGTCAATAACACAGTTCTATTATAGAATGTTGTGTGATCAGAACTTGCAAGCCAAGCGCCACCACTACTGTCAGTAGCACTGTCAAAGCTGTACAAAACAGTCTGCAAACACCGCAAACGAACGATGTGCTTACAACACCGCCTTGGTAATAAAGCATTACTTGTTAGAACGCAACTCCTGGGGTAGCTAGCTAGCGTTAGCTTGGTACCTAGCTAGCACTAATACAACCAGCATGAAAACAATGACCAGTAGAAACTGCAGTCATTTCCACTATTCTTAGCAATGATTTAGGAGTCCTTGTTAGTAAGTATTGTTGTTCACCTATTGAAATGTAATTTTAGTTCATGAAAATAAATAGCTATCCAGTTATTTAACCCTGTTGCCCAAAGCTAATGTTATAAGCAGCCAGCTAGCTTCATCTGGCTAGTGAGGCTCGACCTGACCTTCATGTGTTGTGAATCTAGCCACAATAAGGATTAGGCACAAAAGTGGAATTCGCGGTTTGCCTTCAAAATAATAAAATAACTCTTTGAAAGTGATGCAGAAGGTTACAATTGGTGGAATCATGCTATATTTAGACTAGATAATGTTAAACAATGTTGGCATGTGAAGCAATGAAATGTGGTATCAGTCTACTTGGTGACACCCACAGAACACAACTCTGAAGAGTTTACCTAAAAATTAGCGTTGTAGCTCTTATTGCGAGACTGTGACTATGTGAAATCACCTCCCCAGTCAGCCTATTGTGTGTATTGACATTCATATTGCACTGTGCTGCTTCACCTAAGGATTGGGGATCAATGAAATGGGGTAACAGTCTACTCAATACCCAATATATTTATTCCCAACATCCTCTTCAGTTATCAGACTCCAAAACATCCACACTATTGTTTTTCCTCTGGAATAGTGTTCAGTACACATAGGTTGACAGTAAATGTGGCTCAGTTCAGTTGTTTCAGAGTCCTGCAATAAGAGCTACAACGCTAATGTTCACCGGGTGTCACGGAGTAGACTACACCGTGTCATTGAGCCACAACCCATAGGTAAGGCTGTACAGTGAAATAAGTATGCCCCCAATGCAATTCTAAAGTATAATACATCCAGTGTGATTTCAACAGATTTTTGTCAAATTAACTAATTGTCTTTTGATTTTGATTTTTTTTTACATTCTGAACTTGTTGTTGTCTATTAAATGATGACATAATTCTACTATTTGTATTAATTTGCATCACTGTCAATGACACTTTTAATTTGAAGGCTAACCATGAAGTCCACTATTGTGGCTAATCCTTATTGTGGCTAGCTTCACATAGATGGGTCCTACCACCATTAATCAAATAAGAACTATCTTATAAATTAGGGCTATTTTAGATGACACCTAGCTACAGTGGGGCAAAACAAATATTTTGTCAGCCACCAATTGTGCAAGTTCTCCTCTGTCCTCCACTCATTACCTGTATTAATGGCACCTGTTTGAACTTGTTATCAGTGTAAAAGACACCTGTCCACATCCTCATCTGAGACAGCTCCTCCAAGGCACTCCAATGCACACCTTCTCCTTCAGACTCCTCCTCCTGTTGCTGTTGCTCTGTGTCTGTCTGCTCCGGCTCCTCTGACGGTTTTGCTCCTGTCACATTGGCCTCAACAGTTGCCTTCGTCAGCCTGTCCCAGGTGGTGTCACTCACCGGCCTTCTCTTTAAATCTGGGGTCCATTGCTGTGGCCTGATGCAGGAAGGCTTGAATGTCCTCATCCTGATAGCGCTCGGAGAGGTTCTACCACACCTTCTCTTTGATGGTTGCCACAAACGTTGTATCTTCATGCTTCACAGTGAAGTGCTCTTTCAGTTTTAGGAGGATGGATATGATCTGTCCACAGGTGGCATTCTATTCACATGACACACACAGTGTGGATGTATAGAGGATTCTGATGAACTGGTCAAACTCCTCAGCCTTATGGAAGTCCTCGTCTTTCAGACTGTCCAGGTTATCCTTGGTCATTGCTTTTCACAGTCGTGGGTCCAAGGCTGCTGCTTGGATCGCTGGATACTGCTCCATGAATCTCCCATTAGATAGAGTTCCATCTGGTCTTCACTAGAGGTCGACCGAATATGATTATAGGAGGACCAAAAAAAAAGCTAATACCGATTAATCCTCCGATTAAAAAAAAATATATATATATATATATATATATAATATATATATTTAAAAAATAATAATAAGTATTTGTAATAATGACAATTACAACAATAGTGAATGAACACTTATTTTAACTTAATATAATATATCAATAAAAATCCATTTATCCTCATATAAATAATGAAACATGTTCAATTTGGTTTAAATAATGCAAAAACAAAGTGTTGGAGAAGTAAAAGTGCAATATGTGCCATGTAAAAAAGCTGATGTTCCTTGCTCAGAACATGAGAACATATGAAAGTTGGTGGTTCCTTTTTAACATGAGCCTTCAATATTCCCAGGTAAGAAGTTTTAGGTTGTAGTTATTATTGGACTCTCTCTCTCTATACCATTTGTATTTCATATACCTTTGACTATTGGATGTTCTTATAGGCACTTTAGTATTGCCAGTGTAACAGTATAGCTTCCATCCCTCTCCTCGCCCCTACCTGGGCTCGAACCAGGAACACATCGACAACAGCCACATCGAAGCAGCGTTACCCATCGCTCCACAAAAGCTGTGGCCCTTGCAGAGCACGGGGAATAACTACTCCAAGTCTCAGAGCGAGGCAGGTGGTTAGAGCGTTGAACTAGTTAACCGTAAGGTTGCAAGATTGCATCCCAGAGCTGACAAGGTAAAAATCTGTCGTTCTGCCCCTGAACAAGGCAGCTAACCCACCGTTCCTAGGCCGCCATTGAAAATAAGGTTTTCTTAACTGACTTGTCTAGTTAAATAAAGTTTGTTATGAAAACTTGAAATCGGCCCTAATTAATCGGTCGACCTCTAGTCTTCACATCAAGGATGAGTGAGTGTTGCAGAAGGACTGAAACAACAACAAATAACAACATATACAACATATACATTTAATATACATATACAACATATACATTTAATTACTGCACACTTAAATATTGACTTGAATTGTTAAATGTGGGAATTTCTAAATAACTTTAATTGACTGAACTGGCGTCTTACCAAGGAGCTGCTGCTGACTGTTTTGGACACGACCACAGCTCTGATTCGGGCTGCCCATTTATCAATGGAAGTCATTTTGTAGATTTTCTGCGCTGCCATTTGTTGTGTGAGCAAAACATCCTATTTTTAGGATGTGTAGCCTCTTGATTGCAACATCCATATTGCCAGCATTATCAACAGTCACGGCTACAATCTTGCTGGGCTCTCTTCCAGAATGTCTGAGAATCCCCTCTGCCTCTCCCTGGTGTGGATGACCTTCTGTTTTACACTGCCCTGGTGTGGAGGACCTTCTGTTTTACACTGCCCTGGTGTGGAAGACCTTCTGTTTAACACTGTCCTGGTGTGGAGGACCTTCTGTTTTACACTGCCCTGGTGTGGAAGACCTTCTGTTTTACACTGCCCTGGTGTGGAGGACCTTCTGTTTTACACTGCCCTGGTGTGGAGGACCTTCTGTTTTACACTGCCCTGGTGTGGAGGACCTTCTGTTTTACACTGTCCTGGTGTGGAGGACCTTCTGTTTTACACTGCCCTGGTGTGGAAGACCTTCTGTTTTACACTGCCCTGGTGTGGAGGACCTTCTGTTTTACACTGCCCTGGTGTGGAGGACCTTCTGTTTTACACTGTCCTGGTGTGGAGGACCTTCTGTTTTACACTGCCCTGGTGTGGAAGACCTTCTGTTTTACACTGCCCTGGTGTGGAGGACCTTCTGTTTTACACTGCCCTGGTGTGGAGGACCTTCCGTTTTACACTGCCCTGGTGTGGAGGACCTTCCGTTTTACACTGCCCTGGTGTGGAGGACCTTCCGTTTTACACTGCCCTGGTGTGGAGGACCTTCATAGTGCACTGTAACAGTGAGATAGGGGTCCTGACAGAGGCTGGTCCGCCTGTCTAATGTAATGGCCAGGTTTGGCACGTCCTTCAGCTCAGTGATCACATTGGCCTTTTCTACACCATACTAGGTAGGAATGAATGTGTCACTGAGGTAACTCCGGGAGGGAGGGAGGGGTATATTTGGGGTTGAGTGCCTTGCTCATCTCCCTACAGTAAAAAAATATATAGTTTTCATGTGTTGAATTATCATTATTGAATTATTGTGTATTGCGGAGTGATGAGACTAACATACAACCCTTTTATATTACTTTTATATAGTATTTTCTTCATTTCTCCAGTACCGAAAGCAGAAACAATAACGTCGGAGCTTATCGATACTACGGTATTTCATAATTTACCCCCTGGGCCCATTTTAAGGCCGTGTTTCGGTACCCATCCCTAATCACAACTTTGTTCATTTGCACAATTTCACACGTTCACTTGTAAATGTCCACACTCACCGAAAATGACATTCGGTAGCTGCTAGCTATGCTTATAAAACTAACTCTGAGCTGGATTTGCCTGTCTTTGCAATTAGCTTATGTTTATTTTAGCTCGTTAACATTTAGATAACAGCGTCTGTGTGATTTTGTTAGCAAGAGGCCCAATGGATTTTTGTTGTTGCGTTTTTAGCACCCTCTTGTGTGCTATGCCAGTAATACCATAATCCCGGGATGGCAGGAGAACGGTATGACTGTATATAAATCTGTATACCGCCCAAGCCTAGTGTTTGTGTGTATCAGTGTGGGTAATGGGTTCCATCCTCTCTTTACTCCGTCTGCTTGTGCCTTTTGCTCCGTCGCTCACCACTGCCATCACATCTGAGCCCCAATGAGAGGAAGAGAGTGTATCCATCGCTCACCATCTACTGCCATCACATCTGAGCCCCAATGAGAGGAAGAGAGTGTATCCATCGCTCACCATCTACTGCCATCACATCTGAGCCCCAATGAGAGGAAGAGAGTGTATCCATCGCTCACCATCTACTGCCATCACATCTGAGCCCCAATGAGAGGAAGAGAGTGTATCCATCGCTCACCATCTACTGCCATCACATCTGAGCCCCAATGAGAGGAAGAGAGTGTATCCATCGCTCACCATCTACTGCCATCACATCTGAGCCCCAATGAGAGGAAGAGAGTGTATCCATCGCTCACCATCTACTGCCATCACATCTGAGCCCCAATGAGAGGAAGAGAGTGTATCCATCGCTCACCATCTACTGCCATCACATCTGAGCCCCAATGAGAGGAAGAGAGTGTATCCATCGCTCACCATCTACTGCCATCACATCTGAGCCCCAATGAGAGGAAGAGAGTGTATCCATCGCTCACCATCTACTGCCATCACATCTGAGCCCCAATGAGAGGAAGAGAGTGTATCCATCGCTCACCATCTACTGCCATCACATCTGAGCCCCAATGAGAGGAAGAGAGTGTATCCATCGCTCACCATCTACTGCCATCACATCTGAGCCCCAATGAGAGGAAGAGAGTGTATCCATCGCTGCTGTCTTTCACTGTGTTTGTGTGAATCAGTAAATGCACCAAGGAGTTAAATGCTAAAAAGTTCATACAGCTGTCACCTCTGTGGTTCCTCTGTGAGCCTCAACACAGGCTGACACACTCACTGAGCCTTGACACTACAAAAGAGATCCTTAGCTACACACACACACACACACACACACACACGCTCCACCACCTTCTCAATGTAGGTACAGCTACATCCTGCTCCACACGCCATAAACAGGGCTGAGGTCTAGGCAGTCTGTGAAGGCCTCTAAGTGTGGGTGTGTGTCTCTCTCTCGCTCACTCGGCCTCTCTGTGCATATGTCTCGGTGCTGAAGCATCTATCTGTGGCAGTGTTGGTGTGTAAGGCTGACTCTGGAGCTAACTGCAGCTTTAACGCCCGTCTGACAGGATCACACACACTATGGTGTCTCTAGTAGACCAACCAGCTTACACACACACTAGATATTTTACAGTACTCTAATCCAGTTGAGCAAGGAGATGGAGGCTAGTCTCTTGGGATGCTTGTCTGTTGGTTTTGTGTGCCCATGTAATTGTGTCCAAGAGTTTCGGAGACAGATGTTTTAGGAGAGGATTTATGTGTAAAGGGGGGTTGGGGGTAGAGGGAATCCCATTGTGTGTTTGTATAAGGGTGGGTGTTAAGGCTGGAATGCATATTAGCCTCGCTAGTGGACCTTCCATTGGGGAGTTTCAGCGATGGGACAGTAACTACCTCTTGGATAGTCATGAAATTGGGGAGGAAAAGGGGTGAAATAATGAACACCTCAGGATCTGGCAACCTGTGGGAGGTGTAATGTGTTGGAAAGGGCTAGCTAGACTGGGTCTCACCCTCCGCAGCACTGGGACCAGGATCGTGTGTGTGTGTGAATAACTCACTGGGACCAGGATCTCCTGTGTGTGTGAATGACTCACTGGGACCAGGATCTCCTGTGTGTGTGAATGACTCACTGGGACCAGGATCTCCTGTGTGTGTGAATGACTCACTGGGACCAGGATCTCCTGTGTGTGTGAATGACTCACTGGGACCAGGATCTCCTGTGTGTGTGAATGACTCACTGGGACCAGGATCTCCTGTGTGTGTGAATAACTCACTGGGACCAGGATCTCCTGTGTGTGTGAATGACTCACTGGGATCAGGATCTCCTCTGTGTGTGAATGACTCACTGGGACCAGGATCTCCTGTGTGTGTGTGTGTGTGTGAATAACTCACTGGGACCAGGATCTCCTCTGTGTGTGTGTGTGAATAACTCACTGGGACCAGGATCTCCTCTGTGTGTGTGTGAATAACTCACTGGGACCAGGATCTCCTCTGTGTGTGAATGACTCACTGGGACCAGGATCTCCTGTGTGTGTGAATAACTCACTGGGACCAGGATCTCCTCTGTGTGTGTGTGAATAACTCACTGGGACCAGGATCTCCTCTGTGTGTGAATGACTCACTGGGACCAGGATCTCCTGTGTGTGTGAATGACTCACTTTGACCAGGATCTCCTGTGTGTGTGAATGACTCACTGGGACCAGGATCTCCTGTGTGTGTGTGTGAATGACTCACTGGGACCAGGATCTCCTGTGTGTGTGAATAACTCACTGGGACCAGGATCTCCTGTGTGTGTGTGTGAATAACTCACTGGGACCAGGATCTCCTCTGTGTGTGAATGACTCACTGGGACCAGGATCTCCTCTGTGTGTGTGTGAATAACTCACTGGGACCAGGATCTCCTGTGTGTGTGTGTGTGAATAACTCACTGGGACCAGGATCTCCTGTGTGTGTGTGTGTGAATAACTCACTGGGACCAGGATCTCCTGTGTGTGTGTGTGTGAATAACTCACTGGGATCAGGATCTCCTGTGTGTGTGAATAACTCACTGGGACCAGGATCTCCTGTGTGTGTGAATAACTCACTGGGACCAGGATCTCCTGTGTGTGTGTGTGTGTGTGTGTGTGTGTGAATAACTCACTGGGACCAGGATCTCCTCTGTGTGTGAATGACTTACTGGGACCAGGATCTCCTGTGTGTGTGAATGACTCACTGGGACCAGGATCTCCTGTGTGTGTGTGTGTGTGTGTGTGTGAATGACTCACTGGGACCAGGATCTCCTGTGTGTGTGTGTGAATAACTCACTGGGACCAGGATCTCCTGTGTGTGTGTGTGAATGACTCACTGGGACCAGGATCTCCTGTGTGTGTGTGTGAATGACTCACTGGGACCAGGATCTCCTGTGTGTGTGTGTGAATAACTCACTGGGACCAGGATCTCCTCTGTGTGTGTGTGAATAACTCACTGGGACCAGGATCTCCTCTGTGTGTGAATGACTCACTGGGACCAGGATCTCCTGTGTGTGTGAATGACTCACTTTGACCAGGATCTCCTGTGTGTGTGAATAACTCACTGGGACCAGGATCTCCTGTGTGTGTGTGTGAATGACTCACTGGGACCAGGATCTCCTGTGTGTGTGAATAACTCACTGGGACCAGGATCTCCTGTGTGTGTGTGTGAATAACTCACTGGGACCAGGATCTCCTGTGTGTGTGTGTGAATAACTCACTGGGACCAGGATCTCCTCTGTGTGTGAATGACTCACTGGGACCAGGATCTCCTGTGTGTGTGTGTGAATAACTCACTGGGACCAGGATCTCCTGTGTGTGTGTGTGTGTGAATAACTCACTGGGACCAGGATCTCCTGTGTGTGTGTGTGTGAATAACTCACTGGGACCAGGATCTCCTGTGTGTGAATAACTCACTGGGACCAGGATCTCCTGTGTGTGTGAATAACTCACTGGGACCAGGATCGGCTGTGTGTGTGTGTAACAAGGAAAGTTCCCATGAAGATAAAGGCTATTTTAAGCTTAGGGATACAATTAGGATAATGGGTTAGTGTTAGGGGTTAGTGGTAGGTGTTAGTGGTAGTGGAAAATATTATTTGTTTCTGCACTCTAGCCACTCCTTGTGCCGCGCCTGCAGGCTGACTTCAGTCATCAGTTGAACGGTGTTTCCTCCGACACATTGGTGCAGCTGACATCCGTGTTAAGCGAGTAGGGGTTAAGAAGCGCGGCTTGGCGAGTCATGTTTCCTCCGACACATTGGTGCAGCTGGCATCCGTGTTAAGCGAGTGGGGGTTAAGAAGCGCGGCTTGGCGAGTCATGTTTCGGAGGACACATTGGTGCAGCTGGCATCCGTGTTAAGCGAGTGGGGGTTAAGAAGCGCGGCTTGGCGAGTCATGTTTCGGAGGACACATTGGTGCAGCTGGCATCCGTGTTAAGCGAGTGGTGGTTAAGAAGCACGGCTTGGCGAGTCATGTTTCGGAGGACACATTGGTGCAGCTGGCATCCGTGTTAAGCGAGTGGGGGTTAAGAAGCGCGGCTTGGCGAGTCATGTTTCGGAGGACACATGACTTGACCTTCACTTCTCCCACTCGACCTCCACTTATTCTCTCTGCGAGGGCCGAGATGCCCATCCATTGACTTCCCGTTGTACATGTCAGGGATGCTTTTTGTGAGGACATATTGTTCCGTCTCACGATTCCCGAGCAGGAAACGGCACAGGGGATGTTCAGTGTGCTGTGTGGCTATATTGAGGATGAACAGATTGAATGGTGGGCTTTCCCACAGAGGAGGCTCCATCTATGGCGGGACGGAGGGCAGGCCTCTGCACTCTGACATATGGACGCATTGTATGACACAGCGAGAGCAGCTGGCGGCAAAAGAGCAGAGCACAGAACTCTGAGAGATACTGCAGCAGGTAACTTCCATTGTAAACTAGGTCAAACCACATCCTCTGCCTGTTGACTAAACTATGTGGAGATATGAGATCAGAGCATGTTCTTGGTGGTTATCGAGGGGGAGTGTTGGAAACATTTTTAGCATTGAGAGAGGATCTGTTGTCATTCATTAAATGACTTGGTTGACTTAAAAAGAAAATGTGTCTGCCTCTGTAACAGACATATTTGGAAAACTAAAGGAACTGAACGCAAGCATACTCTGAATCCAGAGATTCAGTCACTCATCTGTAGAATGTTTGTGTTCCCCCCGGAGAGCCTTTCAAAAGAGAACTGTACCCTCTTCCCTCCGCTGTGCATGTTTCTTACACAAAACTGCATCAGTAAGTGTCTCACACGAGTGATGACTGCTCACTAGTGAGGAGTTTTGGTGCCTGACTCCAAGGGAATACCCTGTGGTCTCCCTCAGAGCATTACAGCTAATGGTACCTTTCGCCAGCTCATATCTGTATGAAGCTGGATTCCGTGCTAAAACAGAGTATGGATCCAGGTTGGATGTGACAGCAGAAATGAGATGCGCGCTGTCGACCACGCCTCCCTGACATTGACAAGCTCAGACGCGACATGCATCAAGCACACCCACCTCATTAGTGCTGGTGAGATAAGATACATTATTTCAGACTCATTTGCAATTGACTGTCGTAGCCCCACATTAAAGGTTTGTGATGGTGAGTTGAGAAGACAATCAGAAAGCCTGTTAGGATGTTTTGAAATTGACTCCCATTGCCCCAAATAGAATTAAAAGTGAGCATTGGCTGTTAATTACAGCATTCTCAGATATCAAAATGGGGTCGTAGGTCAAAGTTTGGCAGCCCCTGCTCTAAAGGAAAGTCCACTATTCCTGGTCCCAGTGAATCTCTCTCACACACAGCTACTGTATGTGGGTCCCCTTTATGATGGAAGAGGAGAGCAGGGGCCTTGTTTTAACTGTTGGATTGAAGCTTGTGTTCCTGATCATCTGTGGCAGGCAGACAGTTACTAGCTGGCTGTTCATAGCTAATCCTTGTGATTGAGGCCTGTCTCACTGTCACTGTCCTCTTTCTTACCTCTATCTCTCTCACCCCTCATCTCCTCCTCATACCCTCCTCTCTTCCTCTTCCTCCTCCTCCTCCTCCCCCTCATCTCCTCCTCATACCCTCCTCTCTTCCTCCTCCTCCTCCTCCTCCTCCCCCTCATCTCCTCCTCATACCCTCCTCTCTTCCTCCTCCTCCTCCTCCTCCTCCTCCTCCCCCTCATCTCCTCCTCCTCCCCCTCATCTCCTCCTCATACCCTCCTCTCTTCCTCCTCCTCCTTATACCCTCCTCTCTTCCTCCTCCTCCTCCTCCTCCTCCCCCTCATCTCCTCCTCATACCCTCCTCCTCCTCCTCCTCCTCCTCCCCTCATCTCCTCCTCATACCCTCCTCTCTTCCTCCTCCTCCTCCCCCTCCCCCTCATCTCCTCCTCATACCCTCCTCTCTTCCTCCTCCTCCTCCTCCCCCTCATCTACTCCTCATACCCTCCTCTCTTCCTCCTCCTCCTCATACCCTCCTCTCTTCCTCCTCCTCCTCCTCCTCCTCCCCCTCATCTCCTCCTCATACCCTCCTCTCTTCCTCCTCCTCCTCATCTCTGGCTGACAATAACAATAAGTGCAGTCTACGGTGGCTAGCAGAGTTTCTATCTGATTCTCAACTGTGCATTGTGTCATGCAAGCAGTGTGACATTTTAAATGGTAGTCTCTCTCTCTCTCTCTACCAGGGGCCAATAGAACCAGCTGAAACTGGCCCTCTGCCTCTTCATTGTGTGTGTGTGTGTGTGTGTGTGTGTGTCAGTCCGTATCCACCATGTGGTCAGCTCCCGACTGCTAATCAAGCCTGCTAGAAGAGAAATAGCTGGAGGGGATGTAGGGAGGGGGAGCGGGTGGGGATGAGGGAGGGAGAGCGAGAGGGGATGAGGGAGGGAGAGCGAGAGGGGATGAGGGAGGGAGAGCGAGAGGGGATGAGGGAGGGAGAGCGAGAGGGGATGGATAGTGAGGGAGCGATAGTGCTTTCCGTTGTCGTCCTTGCTGAAACAGAGAAACAGTGCAGAGGAGGAGAAGCAGATGGATCAGATGTAGACGGATGACAGGAACAGAGGCATTTACAAAGGATGAATGTGAACCCACCTCTTGTGACGAGCTTTTAACTGTGCTCAGTGGCATGACACTGTATCCCTCCATTTCTCTCTGCTTCCTTTCCCCTCTCTCACTTTGTGTGGTACACTCTCTCTCTCTCTCTCTCTCTCTCTCTCTCTCTCTCTCTCTTCTCTCTCTCTCTCTCTCTCTCTCTCTCTCTCTCTCTCTCTCTCTCTCTCTCTCTCTCTCTCTCTCTCTCTCTCTCGCTCACTTTGTGTGGCTCTCTCTCTCGCTCACTTTGTGGTTCTCTCTCTCGCTCACTTTGTGGCTCTCTCTCTCGCTCACTTTGTGGCTCTCTCTCTCGCTCACTTTGTGGCTCTCTCTTCGCTCACTTTGTGGCTCTCTCTCTCGCTCACTTTGTGGCTCTCTCTCTCGCTCACTTTGTGTCTCTCTCTCTCGCTCGCTCACTTTGTGGCTCTCTCTCTCTCTCGCTCGCTCACTTTGTGGCTCTCTCTCTCTCTCGCTCGCTCACTTTGTGGCTCTCTCTCTCTCGCTCGCTCACTTTGTGGCTCTCTCTCTCGCTCGCTCACTTTGTGGCTCTCTCTCTCGCTCGCTCACTTTGTGGCTCTCTCTCTCTCGCTCACTTTGTGTGGCTCTCTCTCTCTCTCTCTCTCTCGCTCACTTTGTGGCTCTCTCTCTCTCGCTCACTTTGTGTGGCTCTCTCTCTCGCTCACTTTGTGGCTCTCTCTCCCCCTCGCTCACTTTGTGTGGCGCTCTCTCTTTCTCTCTCTCTCTCGCTCACTTTGTGTGTCTCTCTCTCTCTCCCTCGCTCACTTTGTGTGTCTCTCTCTCTCTCTCTCTCTCCCTCGCTCACTTTGTGTGTCTCTCTCTCTCTCGCTCTCTCTCTCTCTCCCTCGCTCACTTTGTCTCTCTCTCTCTCGCTCACTTTGTGGCTCTCTCTCTCGCTCACATTGTGGCTCTCTCTCTCGCTCACTTTGTGGCTCTCTCTCTCTCTCGCTCGCTCACTTTGTGGCTCTCTCTCTCTCTCGCTCGCTCACTTTGTGGCTCTCTCTCTCTCTCGCTCGCTCACTTTGTGGCTCTCTCTCTCTCTCTCGCTCGCATCACTTTGTGGCTCTCTCTCGCTCGCTCACTTTGTGGCTCTCTCTCTCTCGCTCACTTTGTGGCTCTCTCTCTCTCTCTCGCTCACTTTGTGGCTCTCTCTCTCTCTCTCGCTCACTTTGTGTAGCTCTCTCTCTCGCTCACTTTGTGGCTCTCTCTAGCTCACTTTGTGGCTCTCCTCCCCCTCGCTCACTTTGTGTGGCGCTCTCTCTTTCTCTCTCTCTCTCGCTCACTTGGTGTGTCTCTCTCTCTCTCCCTCGCTCACTTTGTGTCTCTCTCGCTCTCTCTCGCTCTCTCTCTCTCTCCCTCGCTCACTTTGTCTCTCTCTCCCTCGCTCACTTTGTGTGTCTCTCTCTCTCTCGCTCACTTTGTGTGTCTCTCTCTCGCTCTCTCTCTCTCTCACTTTGTGTGGTTCTCTCTCTCTCTCTCTCTCTCTCTCCCCCCCTTCTGCTGTCTGTCCAGAATGTGGTACTTAATATTTCAGTGAAGTGCTGTTCCATACCCCTCCTCTCACCCTGTGCCAACCAGTGTGTGAGTCCATGCCCTGGGCTGTTGTTACCTTGAGGGTTATTTCACAGTGTGTCTCTCGGATTAACATATGACTGTCTCTGTCAGTGACATATGGTCGTGTTGCGGTTTATCTAATCTTCTTAAGGCCGATAACATTGTAATAGTCCCATCTGTCAGTGACCGAGACAGCTTGTAATTCCCCGTCACCCGCCCCTAGAGGGAGCCGTGTGACGGCAAGGCAAGTACGACATCATCAAGGACATTCACACTTGGCTTGCACTCCACGCCATGGTTCAACCACCAGTGGGCTTCGGTATGCTACACACACATTCAGAGACGCGAGCGCACACAGACGCGCAGACACACACACACACACACAGATGCAAAATCATTGCCATACATACACACAGAGGGAGGGTTAGTGTCAACCCCCTCCTGTGCTGGTTTAGTGTGAGTCCTCTGGGTTGTGAAGGAGGGACTATGGAGGAGGATCAGAGGTGTGTATCTGTGGAACTCAAGGTCACTGACAAAGTGAAGTGGAGACGTGCACACAGACTTCACCCTTTCTCACTGTCTCCCTCCCTCCTCTCTATCCTCTGACTCTCTCCCTCCCTCCTCTCTATCCTCTGACTCTCTCCCTCCCTCCTCTCTATCCTCTGACTCTCTCCCTCCCTCCTCTCTATCCTCTGACTCTCCCCTCCCTCCTCTCTATCCTCTGACTCTCTCCCTCCCTCCTCTCAATCCTCTGACTCTCTCCCTCCCCCTCTCTATCCTCTGACTCTCTCCCTCGCTCCTCTCTATCCTCTGACTCTCTCCCTCCCTCCTCTCTATCCTCTGACTCTCTCCCTCCCCCTCTCTGCCCATCTGTCTCTGTCTGTCTCTCTGGCGTGCTCTCTCTTGCTGTCTGTCTCTCCTGGCGTGCTCTCTCTTGCTGTCTGTCTCTCTGTCGCGCTCTCTCTTGCTATCTGTCTCTCTGGCGTGCTCTCTCTTGCTGTCTGTCTCTCTGTCTCGCTCTCTCTTGCTGTCTGTCTCTCTGGCGTGCTCTCTCTTGCTGTCTGTCTCTCTGGCGTGCTCTCTCTTGCTGTCTGTCTCTCTGTCTCGCTCTCTCTTGCTGTCTGTCTCTCTGGCGTGCTCTCTCTTGCTGTCTGTCTGTGTCTCTCTGGCGTGCTCTCTCTTGCTGTCTGTCTCTCTGTCTCGCTCTCTCTTGCTGTCTGTCTCTCTGGCGTGCTCTCTCTTGCTGTCTGTCTGTGTCTCTCTGGCGTGCTCTCTCTTGCTGTCTGTCTCTCTGGCGTGCTCTCTCTTGCTGTCTGTCTCTCTGTCTCGCTCTCTCTTGCTGTCTGTCTCTCTAGCGTGCTCTCTCTTGCTGTCTGTCTCTCTGGCGTGCTCTCTCTGTCGTGCTCTCTCTGTCGCGCTCTCTCTTGCTGTCTGTCTGTCTGGCGTGCTCTCTCTTTCTGTCTGTCTCTCTGTCTCGCTCTCTCTTGCTGTCTGTCTCTCTGGCGTGCTCTCTTGCTGTCTGTCTCTCTGGCGTGCTCTTTCTTGCTGTCTGTCTCTCTTGCGTGCTCTCTCTTGCTGTCTGTCTCTCTGGCGTGCTCTCTCTTGCTGTCTGTCTCTCTTGCGTGCTCTCTCTTGCTGTCTGTCTCTCTTGCGTGCTCTCTCTTGCTGTCTGTCTCTCTGGCGCGCTCTCTCTTGCTGTCTGTCTCTCTGGCGCGCTCTCTCTTGCTGTCTGTCTCTCTGGCGTGCTCTCTTGCTGTCTGTCTCTCTGGCGTGCTCTTTCTTGCTGTCTGTCTCTCTTGCGTGCTCTCTCTTGCTGTCTGTCTCTCTGGCGTGCTCTCTCTTGCTGTCTGTCTCTCTTGCGTGCTCTCTCTTGCTGTCTGTCTCTCTTGCGTGCTCTCTCTTGCTGTCTGTCTCTCTGTCTCGCTCTCTCTTGCTGTCTGTCTCTCTTGCGTGCTCTCTCTTGCTGTCTGTCTCTCTGGCGCGCTCTCTCTTGCTGTCTGTCTCTCTGGCGTGCTCTCTCTTGCTGTCTGTCTCTCTGGCGTGCTCTCTCTTGCTGTCTGTCTCTCTGGCGTGCTCTCTCTTGCTGTCTGTCTCTCTGTCTCGCTCTCTCTTGCTGTCTGTCTCTCTGGCGTGGTCTCTCTTGCTGTCTGTCTCTCTGGCGTGCTCTCTCTTGCTGTCTGTCTCTCTGGCGTGCTCTGTCTCTCTGGCGTGCTCTCTTGCTGTCTGTCTCTCTGGCGTGCTCTCTCTTGCTGTCTGTCTCTCTGGCGTGCTCTCTCTTGCTGT
>NC_034188.2:27599428-27616928 GCF_002021735.2 Oncorhynchus kisutch
AATGTGTTTCCACTGCTCTAATGGAGGTGAGCTTTACACCACTCTAGAGAATGTGTTTCCACTGCTCCAATGGAGGTGTGCTTTACACCACTCTAGAGAATGTGTTTCCACTGCTCTAATGGAGGTGAGCTTTACACCACTCTAGAGAATGTGTTTCCACTGCTCCAATGGAGGTGAGCTTTACACCACTCTAGAGAATGTGTTTCCACTGCTCCAATGGAGGTGAGCTTTACACCACTCTAGAGAATGTGTTTCCACTGCTCTAATGGAGGTGAGCTTTACACCACTCTAGAGAATGTGTTTCCACTGCTCCAATGGAGGTGTGCTTTACACCACTCTAGAGAATGTGTTTCCACTGCTCTAATGGAGGTGAGCTTTACACCACTCTAGAGAATGTGTTTCCACTGCTCCAATGGAGGTGAGCTTTACACCACTCTAGAGAATGTGTTTCCACTGCTCCAATGGAGGTGAGCTTTACACCACTCTAGAGAATGTGTTTCCACTGCTCTAATGGAGGTGAGCTTTACACCACTCTAGAGAATGTGTTTCCACTGCTCTAATGGAGGTGAGCTTTACACCACTCTAGAGAATGTGTTTCCACTGCTCTAATGGAGGTGAGCTTTACACCACTCCAGCCGACGCTTGGCATTGCGCATGGTTGTCTTAGGCTTGTGTGCGGCTACTCGGCCATGGAAACAGTTCTTCCGACGAACAGCCTCTGACGTTGCTGCCAGAGGCAGTTTGGAACTTGGTAGTGAGTGTTGCAACGGAGGACAGACCATTTTTACACGCTTCAGCACTCGGCGTTCCCGTTCTTCACAATAACAGTGCTAACAGTTGACCGAGGCAGGGCAGGAATCTGACAGACTGACTTGTTGGAAAGGTGGCATCCTATGACGGTACCATGTTGAAAGTCATTGAGCTCTCCAGTACGGGCCGCTCTACTTCCATTGTTTGTCTATGGAGATTGCATGGCTGTGTGCTCGATTGTATACACCTGTCAGCAACGGGTGTGGCTGAAATATCCGAATCCACTCATTTGAAAGCATGTCCACATACGTTTGTATATGTAGTGTATATACAACTAGTTGAATGATTTAGAAAGTAATTCAGTTAACACTTGACAAGTGCTTGTGTGATTTTAAGGAGATCTTGTAAGGTTATGTACATGTAAGGACAACATAAGGGTTAAATAAATGACTGTAGAGCTGCATTGTGAGACTGAGATTTGGTTGGAGGTGGTTTGAAGTGGTCTAATTTAGTCTGTTTCTGAACATAGAGGAAAAACAAGTCATGTTCTGCTCACACAGCTTTTACTATGCTTTTGTTATGTTTTAGGACCTGTGAGTCTTATACATGTATATCTGCCTACTAATTCAACTATATATAACTTAATTGTTTAGACTTTTTCCAAAGATGAATCATTTCCCAGAATGACTTTTAGTCAGGTGACATTAACATCTCATCATGTAACTATCAGGCAAGCTGAACTATGGTGGAAATGACATATCTCCTCATTTTATCAGCATTTATTTGTTGATGTTATTTCCTTTGTCATTTAAACGTCCTTTATAAGTTGACATATCTGTCATGTATGTCAGGGGAGTAATACTTACATGCAGGGACACTGTTCAGACACCAGGGGTGCGCAAGTGAGCACAGTTGTAGCCCTTCCCCTAATCCCTCCTCTCCAGCCTGGCCCTCCCACATCCTGCCCCCGCTCCCCCCCCTCCCTGCGTCCGCTCCCCCTTCTCCCTGCCCCATCCAGCCATCTGGTGCTTGGCTCCACACACACACTGCCAGGAATCCATTTTCCCTGCTTCCTTTCAGAAAGAAAAACAGGATGAAGAGGCTCTTTCAGTCCGAGATTACCCTGGAAACCCCCTGTTCTTTCTCTCTTTAACACACACACACACACACACACACACACACACACACACACACACCAGGACATAATGTGGACATTTAAACTTTAAAGGGACCAAGTCTATGTCAGCTGCTGTTCTGTCCTTCTGTTAAGTTTAGACAAAGACCTCAGGCTTCTCTTACCCCCCCCCCTCTCCCTCTTTCTCCTCCCTTTCCCTTTAAACAGAGTTAGCTTCACACTTTTAGACAACTTCATTTGCAAATGGAAAGCATAAGGCTTCCTGTCTGAACATATTGAATTAAGGTTGTGAAGTTGAAGAGTTTGTAAACCAGAACAAAAGGGATTGTGTGTATGGTAGAAGCGTAAGAATGTGAGGAGCCTTTGTCCAAACGTTACGTGACACCTGAAACCCGCCTTTCTCGCCTTTCTAGCTGGGCAGAAACTCAGGGTGGAGGAATGTTGTATGGAAAACAGTTGTGTTGAAGTTATATAAAGATGAGTGCAGTTCTCCCAGCTGGCCAGTAGAGGTGTGTCATGAGCCACTGTTTCCTCCATAAGCACGCAATGGGCTCTGTCATCTGTAAGCTTTCAGAGTAAAAATAAATAATTTACCACTCCCCGCATAATGAGAGAATGAAATAGGAAAATATATGACATATATATGACACACATGAAAATATAGCTTTTCTCTGAAAGTGTGTGTAGTGTAGTTCGGCCACTAGACAGATCAAACTGGGTTTAGAATAGAAATGGAAGTTGGATACAAGCTTTCTTTCTCTCTGCCGTGGTTTTTTCCTGCTCCCTACTTTGTGTCTTTCTGTTTCCACACTGTGTCTTTTCTCGCTCCAAGCCAGTGAGCCGTCACCACCTCACAGATTTTAGCCTTTTAAGGAGTGAGAGAGTGCGAGGGAGGAGGATGAGGGGGGGTGAAGGACAGACTCAGGTTTGGTGACTGATAAACAGTCTCCTCTTTGTACAGACGGAGAGACTGATGGACACACACACTGACACGCAGACTACTACACCCCTCGTCCTTCCTCTTCTCCTTAATCTTCTTCTCCTTCCTTCCTTCCTTCCTTCCTTCCTTCCTTCTCTCTTTTGATAAGCAGCAGGAGATAGATTTGTAGCTGAACAATATTGAAAAGACTTAAAAGCATGTGTGTACACACACACACACACACACACACACACACACACACACACACACACACACACACACACACACACACACACACACACACACACACACACACACACACACACACACACACACACACACACACACACACACACACACACACACACACACACACACACACACACACCTACCTCAGTGCCAGACAGCTGTTGGAGAGGCAGGGGGCTGTGGTGGGGGTCACCAGGGAGAGGCAGGGGGCTGTGGTGGGGGTAACCAGGGGGAGGCAGGGGGCTGTGGTGGGGGTCACCAGGGAGAGGCAGGGGGCTGTGGTGGGGGTAACCAGGGGGAGGCAGGGGGCTGTGGTGGGGTCACCAGGGAGAGGCAGGGGGCTGTGGTGGGGGTCACCAGGGAGAGGCAGGGGGCTGTGGTGGGGGTCACCAGGGAGAGGCAGGGGGCTGTGGTGGGGGTCACCAGGGAGAGGCAGGGGGCTGTGGTGGGGGTCACCAGGGAGAGGCAGGGGGCTGTGGTGAGGGTCACCAGGGAGAGGCAGGGGGCTGTGGTGAGTGTGAGTAGAGGGAAATCAGGTGGGGGAAATAGAACTACAGTATGTACTATATTGTGTGTTTGTTCATGGACCTTCCAAGTGTATGTGTGTGTTTTCCCTCTGTCATGGCGACCATGGCTCCTCATCTGGGTGTAATGTGAGTGCTGTATTCTCAGTAGCCAGTAGGGGTGCCATTGCACCATAAATGACAGGAGTGGTGTGTGAGCACCCATTTTAACCCTCAGCCTAGGACTTGTTTAACCCTGAGCCTAGGACCTGTTTAACCCTCAGCCTAGGACTTGTTTAACCCTGAGCCTAGGACTTGTTTAACCCTGAGCCAAGGACCTGTTTAACCCTGAGCCAAGGACCCATTTAACCATGAGCCTAGGACCTGTTTAACCCTGAGCCAAGGACCTGTTTAACCCTGAGCCAAGGACCTGTTTAACCCTGAGCCAAGGACCTGTTTAACCCTGAGCCAAGGACCTGTTTAACCCTGAGCCAAGGACCTGTTTAACCCTGAGCCAAGGACCTGTTTAACCCTGAGCCAAGAACCTGTTTAACCCTGAGCCAAAGGACCCGTTTAACCCTCAGCCTAGGACCCGTTTAACCCTCAGCCTAGGACCCGTTTGGGCCTCAGCCTGGCACCCGTTTAACCCTCAGCCTAGGACCCGTTTGGCCCTCAGCCTGGCACCCGTTTAACCCTCAGCCTAGGACCCGTTTAACCCTGAGCCTAGGACCTGTTTAACCCTGAGCCAAGGACTTGTTTAACCCTGAGCCAAGGACTTGTTTAACCCTGAGCCTAGGACCTGTTTAACACTGAGCCTAGGACCTGTTTAACCCTGAGCCTAGGACCTGTTTAACCCTGAGCCTAGGACCTGTTTAACCCTGAGCCTAGGACCTGTTTAACCCTGAGCCAAGGACCTGTTTAACCCTCAGCCTAGGACCTGTTTAACCCTCAGCCTGGCACCCGTTTAACCCTCAGCCTAGGACCCGTTTGGCCCTCAGCCTGGCACCCGTTTAACCCTCAGCCTAGGACCCGTTTAACCCTCAGCCTAGGACCCGTTTAACCCTCAGCTTAGGACCCGTTTGGCCCTCAGCCTAGGACCCGTTTGGCCCTGCCTAGGACCCGTTTAACCCTCAGCCTAGGACCCGTTTAACCCTCAGCATAGGACCCGTTTGGCCCTCAGCCTGGCACCCATTTAACCCTCAGCCTAGGACCCGTTTAACCCTCAGCCTAGGACCCGTTTAACCCTCAGCCTAGGACCCGTTTGGCCCTCAGCCTAGGACCCGTTTGGCCCTGCCTAGGACCCGTTTAACCCTCAGCCTAGGACCCGTTTAAACCCTCAGCCTGGGACCCGTTTAGCCCTCAGCCTGGGACCCGTTTAGCCCTCAGCCTGGGACCCGTCTAACCCTCAGCCTGGGACCCGTTTAACCCTCAGCCTAGGACCCGTTTAACCCTCAGCCTAGGACCCATTTGTTTAACCCTCAGCCTAGGACCCGTTTGTTTAACCCTCAGCCTAGGACCCGTTTAACCCTCAGCCTAGGACCCGTTTGTTTAACCCTCAGCCTAGGACCTGTTTAACCCTCAGCCTAGGACCCGTTTAACCCTCAGCCTAGGACCAGTTTAACCCTCAGCCTAGGACCCGTTTAACCCTCAGCCTAGGACCCGTTTAACCCTCAGCCTAGGACCCGTTTAACCCTCAGCCTAGGACCCGTTTAACCTCAGCCTAGGACCCGTTTAACCCTCAGCCTAGGACCCGTTTAACCCTCAGCCTAGGACCCGTTTGTTTAACCCTCAGCCTAGGACCCGTTTGTTTAACCCTCAGCTAGGACCCGTTTGTTAACCCTCAGCCTAGGACCCGTTTGTTTAACCCTCAGCCTAGGACCCGTTTTAACCCTCAGCCTAGGACCCGTTTAACCCTCAGCCTAGGACCCGTTTAACCCTCACCTAGGACCGTTTAACCCTCAGCCTAGGACCCGTTTAACCCTCAGCCTAGGAACCCGTTTAACCTCAGCCTAGGACCCGTTTAACCCTCAGCCTAGAACCCGTTTAACCCTCAGCCTAGGACCCGTTTAACCCTCAGCCCTAGCGACCCGTTTAAACCCTCAGCCTAGGACCCGTTTAACCCTCAGCCTAGACCCGTTTAACCCTCAGCCTAGACCCGTTTAACCCTCAGCCTAGGAAACCCGTTTAACCCTCAGCCTAGGACCCGTTTAACCCCTCAGCCTAGGACCGTTTAACCCTCAGCCTAGGACCCGTTTAACCCTCAGCCTAGGACCCGTTTAACCCTCAGCCTAGGACCCGTTTAACCCTCAGCCTGGCACCCGTTTAACCCTCAGCCTAGGACCCGTTTAACCTCAGCCTAGGACCCGTTTAACCTCAGCCTAGACCCGTTTAACCTCAGCCTAGGACCCGTTTGTTTAACCCTCAGCCTAGGACCCGTTTGTTTAACCCTCAGCCTAGGACCTGTTTGTTTAACCCTCAGCCTAGGACCTGTTTGTTTAACCCTCAGCCTAGGACCCGTTTGTTTAACCCTCAGCCTAGGACCCGTTTGTTTAACCCTCAGCCTAGGACCGTTGTTTAACCCCTCAGCCTAGGACACGTTTAACCCTCAGCCTAGGACCGTTAACCCTCAGCCTAGGACCCGTTTAACCCTCAGACCTAGGACCCGTTTAACCCTCAGCCTAGGACCCCGTTTAACCTCAGCTAGGACCCGTTTAACCCTCAGCCTAAGGACCCGTTTAACCCTCAGCCTAGGACCCGTTTAACCCTCAGCCTAGGACCCGTTTAACCCTCAGCCTAGGACCCGTTTAACCCTCAGCCTAGGACCCGTTTAACCCTCAGCCTAGGACCCGTTTAACCCTCAGCCTAGGACCCGTTTAACCCTCAGCCTAGGACCCGTTTAACCCTCAGCCTAGGACCCGTTTAACCCTCAGCCTAGGAACCCGTTTAACCCTCAGCCTAGGACCGTTTAACCCTCAGCCTAGGACCCGTTTAACCCTCAGCCTAGGACCCGTTTAACCCTCAGCCTAGGAACCCGTTTAACCCTCAGCCTGGCACCCGTTTAACCCTCAGCCTAGGACCCGTTAACCTCAGCCTAGGACCCGTTTAACCCTCAGCCTAGGACCCGTTTAACCCTCAGCCTAGGACCCGTTGTTTAACCCTCAGCCTAGGACCCGTTTGTTTAACCCTCAGCCTAGGACCTGTTTGTTTAACCCTCAGCCTAGGACCTGTTTGTTTAACCCTCAGCCTAGGACCCGTTTGTTTAACCCTCAGCCTAGGACCCGTTTAACCCTCAGCCTAGGACCCGTTTGTTTAACCCTCAGCCTAGGACCCGTTTAACCCTCAGCCTAGGACCCGTTTAACCCTCAGCCTAGGACCCGTTTAACCCTCAGCCTAGGACCCGTTTAACCCTCAGCCTAGGACCCGTTTAACCCTCAGCCTAGGACCCGTTTAACCCTCAGCCTAGGACCCGTTTAACCCTCAGCCTAGACCCGTTTAACCCTCAGCCTAGGACCCGTTTAACCCTCAGCCTAGGACCCGTTTAACCCTCAGCCTAGGACCCGTTTAACCCTCAGCCTAGGACCCGTTTAACCCTCAGCCTAGGACCCGTTTAACCCTCAGCCTAGGACCCGTTTAACCCTCAGCCTAGGACCCGTTTAACCCTCAGCCTAGGACCCGTTTAACCCTCAGCCTAGGACCCGTTTAACCCTCAGCCTGGCACCCGTTTTATGAATTATTGATGACGTCATCATCATAGGAAAGCTTATCTGGGGTGTTGCTCTGATTTGTCTAGAGCACATCACACACTCAGATTAGATCTGTCTCTCTCTCTCTCTCTCTCTCTCTCTCAATTCAATTCAAGGGGCTTTATTGGCATGGGAAACATGTGTTAACATTGCCAAAGCAAGTGAGGTAGATAATATACAAAAGTGAAATAAACTATCAAAATTAACAGTAAACATTACACATACAGAGGTTTCAAAACAATAAAGACATTACAAATGTCATATTATGTATATATACAGTGTTGTAACAATGTACAAATGGTTAAAGTACACAAGGGAAAATAAATAAGCATAAATATGGGTTGTATTTACAATGGTGTTTGTTCTTCACTGGTTGCCCTTTTCTTGTGGCAACAGGTCACAAATCTTGCTGCTGTGATTGCACACTGGAATTTCACCCAGCAGATATGGGAGTTTATCAAAATTGGATTTGTTTTCGATTTCTTTGTGGATCTGTGTAATCTGAGGGAAATATGTCTCTCTAATATGGTCATACATTGGGCAGGAGGTTAGGAAGTGCAGCTCAGTTTCCACCTCATTTTGTGGGCAGTGAGCACATAGCCTTTCTCCTCTTGAGTGCCATGTCTGCCTACGGCTGCCTTTCTCAATAGCAAGGTTATGCTCACTAAGTCTGTACATAGTCAAAGCTTTCCTTAAGTTTGGGTCAGTCACAGTGGTCAGGTATTCTGCCACTGTGTACTCACTGTTTAGGGCCAAATAGCATTCTAGTTTGCTCTGTTTTTTTGTTAATTCTTTCCAATGTGTCAAGTAATTATCTTTTTGTTTTCTCGTGATTTGGTTGGGTCTAATTGTGCTGCTGTCCTGGGGCTCTGTGTTTGTGTTTGTGTTTGTGAACAGAGCCCCAGGAACAGCTTGCTTAGGGGATTCTTCTCCAGGTTCATCTCTCTGTAGGTGATGGCTTTGTTATGGAAGGTTTGGGAATCGCTTCCTTTTAGAATTTGTAGAATTTTTGGGATTTTGATAATTAGTGGGTATTGGCCTAGTTCTGCTCTGCATGCATTATTTGGTGTTCTACGTTGTACACAAAGGATATTTTTTGTAGAATTCTGCATGCAGTCTCTCAATTTGGTGTTTGTCCTATTTTGTGAATTCTTGGTTGGTGAGCGGACCCTTGACCTCACAACCATAAAGGGCAATGGGTTCTATGACTGATTCAAGTATTTTTAGCCAGATCCTCAGTGGTATGTTGAATGTTATGTTTCTTTTGATGGCATAGAATGCCCTTCTTGCCTTGTCTCTGAGATCGTTCACAGCTTTGTGGAAGTTACCTGTGGTGCTGATGTTTAGGCCAAGGTATGTATAGTTTTTTTGTGTGCTCTAGGGCAATGGTGTCTAGATGGAATTTGTATTTGTGGTCCTGGCGACTGGATCTTTTTTGGAACACCATTATTTTGGTCTTACTGAGATTTACTGTCAGGGCCCAAGTCTGACAGAATCTGTGCAGAATATCTTTGTGTTGCTGTAGGCCTTCCGTGATTGGTGACAGAAGCACCAGATCATCAGCAAACAGTAGAAAATTGATTTTCAGATTCTAGTAGGGTTCTAGTAAGGTGAGGCTGGGTTCTGCAGACTTTTCTAGTGCCCGCGACAATTCGTTTATATAGATGTTGAAGAGGGTGGGGCTTAAGCTGCATCCCTGTCTCACCCCACGACCCAGTGGGAAGAAATGTGTGTTTTTTGCCAATTTTAACTGCACACTTGTTGTTTGTGTACATGGATTTTATAAAGTTGTATGTTTTACCCCCAACACCACTTTCCATCAATTTTGTATAGCAGACCCTCATGCCAAATTGAGTCGAAGGCTTTTTTGAAATCAACAAAGCATGAGAAGACTTTGCCTTTGGTTTGTTTGGTTGTCAATTAGGGTGTGCAGGGTGAATACATGGTCTGTTGTACGGTAATTTGGTAAAATGCCATTTTGACATTTTCTCAGTTAAATGTTTTCATTGAGGAAATGTACGAGTCTGTTGTTAATGATAATGCAGAGGATTTTCCCATGGTTACATTTGACGCATATTCCACAGTAGTTATTGGGGTCAAATTTGTCTCCACTTTTGTAGATTGGGGTGATCAGTCCTTGGTTCCAAATATTGGGCAGATGCCTCTGTCGCTCTTTCGCTCTCTCTCTGTGTACCAGTGGATAGCCTGCTTGTTTTCCTGTTGTTGACACATAGGGAGAACATATATGGTACCACAGAGCAAAACACATTGTCTTCACACAGAGACGCTTTTTATTTATGTTATTTTACCAGGTAAGTTGGCTGAGAACACGTTCTCATTTGCAGCAACAACCTGGGGAATAGTTACAGGGGAGAGGAGGGGGATGAATGAACCAATTGTAAACTGGGGATTATTAGGTGACCGTGATGGTTTGATGGCCAGATTGGGAATTTAGCCAGGACACCGGGGTTAACACCCCTACTCTTACGATAAGTGCCATGGGATCTTTAATGACCTCAGAGTCAGGACACCCGTTTAACATCCCATCCGAAAGACGGCACCCTACACAGGGCAGTGTCCCCAATCACTGCCCTCGGGCATTGGGATATTTTTTAGACCAGAGGAAATAGTGCCTCCTACTGGCCCTCCAACACCACTTCTAGGGACTGACCAGGACCAACCCTGCTTAGCTTCAGAAGCAAGCCAGCAGTGGTATGCTGCTGGCAATGAATGTTGAAGAGAGAGAGATACTTAAGAGAGAGAGAGATGCTTAAAAGGAGAGAGCGATGCTTAAAAGGAGAGAGCGATGCTTAAAAGGAGAGAGAGAGAGAGAGAGAGATGCTTAAAAGGAGAGAGAGAGAGATGCTTAAAAGGAGAGAGATGCTTAAAAGGAGAGAGAGAGATGCTTAAAAGGAGAGAGATGCTTAAAAAGAGAGAGAGAGAGAGCGAGATGCTTAACAGTAGAGAGAGAGAGAGATGCTTAACAGGAGAGAGGGAGAGATGCTTAACAGGAGAGAGGGAGAGATGCTTAACAGGAGAGAGAGAGAGATGCTTAACAGGAGAGAGAGAGATGCTTAAAAGGAGAGAGAGAGATGCTTAAAAGGAGAGAGAGAGATGCTTAAAAGGAGAGAGAGAGAGATGCTTAAAAGGAGAGAGAGAGATGCTTAAAAGGAGAGAGAGAGATGCTTAAAGGAGAGAGAGATGCTTAAAAGGAGGGAGAGAGATGCTTAAAAGGAGAGAGAGAGATATGCTTAACAGGAGAGAGGGGAGAGATGCTTAACAGGAGAGAGGGAGAGATGCTTAACAGGAGAGAGAGAGAGATGCTTAACAGGAGAGAGAGAGATGCTTAAAAGGAGAGAGAGAGATGCTTAAAAGGAGAGAGAGAGATGCTTAAAAGGAGAGAGAGAGATGCTTAAAAGGAGAGAGAGAGATGCTTAAAAGGAGAGAGAGATGCTTAAAAGGAGAGAGAGAGATACTTAAAAGGAGAGAGAGAGATGCTTAAAAGGAGAGAGAGAGATGCTTAAAAGGAGAGAGAGATATGCTTAAAAGGAGAGAGAGATATGCTTAAAAGGAGAGAGATGCTTAAAAGGAGAGAGAGAGAGATGCTTTAAAAGGAGAGAGAGAGATGCTTAAAAGGAGAGAGAGAGATGCTTAAAAGGAGAGAGAGAGAGAGATGCTTAAAAGGAGAGAGAGAGAGAGATGCTTTAAAAGGAGAGAGAGAGAGAGATGCTTAAAAGGAGCGAGAGAGAGATGCTTAAAAGGAGAGAGAGAGAGATGCTTAAAAGGAGAGAGAGAGAGAGATGCTTAAAAGGAGAGAGAGAGAGATGCTTAAAAGGAGAGAGAGAGATGCTTAAAAGGTGAGGGAGAGAGATGCTTAAAAGGAGAGAGAGATATGCTTAAAGGAGAGAGAGAGAGAGATATGCTTAAAAGGAGAAGAGAGAGAGAGAGAGATGCTTAAAAGGAGAGAGAGAGAGATGCTTAAAAGGAGAGAGAGAGAGATGCTTAAAAGGAGAGAGAGAGAGATGCTTAAAAGGAGAGAGAGAGAGATGCTTAAAAGGAGAGAGAGAGATGCTTAAAGGAGAGAGAGAGATGCTTAAAAGGAGAGAGAGAGAGATGCTTAAAAGGAGAGAGAGAGATGCTTAAAAGGAGAGAGAGAGAGAGATGCTTAAAAGGAGAGAGAGAGAGATGCTTAAAAGGAGAGAGAGGAGAGAGATGCTTAAAAGGAGAGAGAGAGAGAGATGCTTAAAAGGAGAGAGAGAGAGATGCTTAAAAGGAGAGAGAGAGATGCTTAAAAGGAGAGGGAGAGAGATGCTTAAAAGGAGAGAGAGAGAGATATGCTTAAAAGGAGAGAGAGAGAGAGAGAGAGAATGCTTAAAAGGAGAGAGAGATGCTTAAAGGGAGAGAGAGAGATGCTGAAAAGGAGAGAGAGAGAGAGATGCTTAAAAGGAGAGGGAGAGAGAGAGATGCTTAAAAGGAGAGAGAGAGAGAGATGCTTAAAAGGAGAGAAGATGCTTAAAAGGAGAGAGAGATGCTTAAAAGGAGAGAGAGAGAGATGGCTTAAAAGGAGAGAGAGAGATGCTTAAAAGGAGAGAGAGAGATGCTTAAAAGGAGAGAGAGATGCTTAAAAGGAGAGAGATGCTTAAAAGGAGAGAGATGCTTAACAGGAGAGAGAGATATGCTTAAAAGGAGAGAGAGAAGAGATGCTTAACCAGGAAGAGAGAGAGATGCTTAAAGGAGAGAGAGAGAGATGCTTAAAAGGAGAGAGAGAGAGATGCTTTAAAGGAGAGAGAGAGAGATGCTTTAAAGGAGAGAGGAGAGATGCTTAAAAGGAAGAGAGATGCTTAAAAGGAGAGAGAGATGCTTTAAAGGAGAGAGAGAGAGAGATGCTTAAAAGGGGAGAGAGAGAGAGATGCTTAAAAGGAGAGAGAGATATGCTTAAAAGGAGAGAGAGAGAGATGCTTAACAGGAGAGAGAGAGATGCTTAAAAGGAGAGAGAGAGAGAATGCTTAAAAGGAGAGAGAGAGAGATGCTTTAAAAGGAGAGAGAGAGAGATGCTTTAAAGGAGAGAGAGAGAGATGCTTTAAAGGAGAGAGAGAGATGCTTAAAAAGGAGAAGAGAGAGATGCTTAAAAGGAGAGAGAGATGCTTAAAAGGAGAGAGAGATGCTTTAAAGGAGAGAGAGAGAGAGAGATGCTTAAAAGGAGAGAGAGAGCGAGATGCTTAACAGGAGAGAGAGAGATGCTTTAAAGGAGAGAGAGAGATGCTTAAAAGGAGAGAGAGAGATGGCTTAAAAGGAGAGAGAGAGAGATGCTTAAAGAGGAGAGAGATGCTTAAAAGGAGAGAGAGAGATGCTTAAAAGGAGAGAGAGAGATGCTTAAAAGGAGAGAGAGAGATGCTTAAAAGGAGAGAGAGATGCTTAAAAGGAGAGAGAGATGCTTAAAAGGAGAGAGAGAGATGCTTAAAGGAGAGAGAGAGAGATGCTTAACAAGGAGAGAGATGCTTAAAAGGAGAGAGATGCTTAAAAGGAGAGAGAGATGCTTAAAAGGAGAGAGAGAGAGATGCTTAAAAGGAGAGAGAGAGATGCTTAAAAGGAGAGAGAGATGCTTAAAAGGAGAGAGAGAGAGAGATGCTTAAAAGGAGAGAGAGAGATGCTTAAAGAGAGAGAGAGATGCTTAAAAGGAGAGAGAGAGATGCTTAAAAGGAGAGAGAGAGATGCTTAAAAGGAGAGAGAGAGAGAGAGAGAGATGCTTAAAAGGAGAGAGAGAGATGCTTAAAAGGAGAGAGAGATGCTTAAAAGGAGAGAGAGATGCTTAAAAGGAGAGAGAGAGATGCTTAAAAGGAGAGAGAGATGCTTAAAAGGAGAGAGAGATGCTTAAAAGGAGAGAGAGATGCTTAAAAGGAGAGAGAGATGCTTAAAAGGAGAGAGAGAGATGCTTAAAAGGAGAGAGAGAGATGCTTAAAAGGAGAGAGAGATGCTTTAAAGGAGAGAGATGCTTAAAAGGAGAGAGAGAGAGATGCTTAAAAGGAGAGAGAGAGAGAGAGATGCTTAAAAGGAGAGAGAGAGAGATGCTTAAAAGGAGAGAGATGCTTAAAAGGAGAGAGAGATGCTTAAAAGGAGAGAGAGAGAGATGCTTAAAAGGAGAGAGAGAGAGATGCTTAAAAGGAGAGAGAGAGAGATGCTTAAAAGGAGAGAGAGAGATGCTTAACAGGAGAGAGAGAGAGAGAGAGAGAGAGAGAGATGCTTAACAGGAGAGAGAGAGAGATGCTTAACAGGAGAGAGAGAGATGCTTAACAGGAGAGAGAGAGATGCTTAAAAGGAGAGAGAGATGCTTAACAGGAGAGAGAGAGAGATGCTTAACAGGAGAGAGAGAGAGATGCTTAACAGGAGAGAGAGAGAGAGATGCTTAAAAGGAGAGAGAGAGAGAGAGATGCTTAAAAGGAGAGAGAGAGAGATGCTTAAAAGGAGAGAGAGAGAGATGCTTAAAAGGAGAGAGAGATGCTTTAAAGGAGAGAGAGAGAGAGATGCTTAAAAGGAGAGAGAGAGAGAGCGAGATGCTTAACAGGAGAGAGAGAGATGCTTAAAAGGAGAGAGAGAGATGCTTAAAAGGAGAGAGAGAGATGCTTAAAAGGAGAGAGAGAGATGCTTAAAAGGAGAGAGAGATGCTTAAAAGGAGAGAGAGATGCTTAAAAGGAGAGAGAGAGATGCTTAAAAGGAGAGAGAGAGATGCTTAAAAGGAGAGAGAGAGATGCTTAAAAGAGAGAGAGAGATGCTTAAAAGGAGAGAGAGAGAGATGCTTAAAAAGGAGAGAGAGAGATATGCTTAAAAGGAGAGAGAGAGAGATGCTTAAAGAGAGAGAGAGATGCTTAAAAGGAGAGAGAGATGCTTAAAAGGAAGAGAGAGAGATGCTTAAAAGGAGAGAGAGAGATGCTTAAAAGGAGAGAGAGAGAATGCTTAAAAGGAGAGAGAGATGCTTAAAAGGAGAGAGAGATGCTTAAAAGGAGAGAGAGAGATGCTTAAAGGAGAGAGAGAGAGATGCTTAAAAGGAAGGAGAGAGAGATGCTTAACAGGAGAGAGAGAGAGAGATGCTTAACAGGAGAGAGAGAGAGATGCTTAACAGGAGGAGAGAGAAGATGCTTAACAGGAGAGGAGAGAGAGATGCTTAAAAGGAGAGGAGATGCTTAACAGGAGAGAGAGAGAGATGCTTAACAGGAGAGAGAGAGAGATGCTTAACAGGAGAGAGAGAGAGATGCTTAACAGGAGAGAGAGAGAGATGCTTAACAGGAGAAGAGAGAGAGAGATGCTTAACAGGAGAGGAGAGAGAGATGCTTAAAGGAGAGAGAGAGAGATGCTTAACAGGAGAGAGAGATGCTTAAAAGGAGAGAGAGAGAGAGATGGCTTAAAAGGAGAGAGAGAGAGATGCTTAAAAGGAGAGGAGGAGAGAGAGATGCTTTAAAAGGAGAGAGAGAGATGCTTAAAAGGAGAGAGAGAGATGCTTTAAAAGGAGAGAGAGATGCTTAAAAGGAGAGAGAGATGCTTTAAAGGAGAGAGAGAGAGAGATGCTTAAAAGGAGAGAGAGAGAGAGCGAGATGCTTAACAGGAGAGAGAGAGATGCTTAAAAGGAGAGAGAGAGATGCTTAAAAGGGAGAGAGAGAGATGCTTAAAAAGGAGAGAGAGCATCTTAAAAGGAGAGAGATGCTTAAAAGGAGAGAGAGAGATGCTTAAAAGGAGAGAGAGAGATGCTTAAAAGGAGAGAGAGAGATGCTTAAAAGGAGAGAGAGAGAGATGCTTAAAAAGGAGAGAGAGAAAATGCTTAAAAGGAGAGAGAGAGATGCTTTAAAAGGAGAGAGAGAGAGATGCTTAAAAGGAGAGAGAGAGAAATTGCTTAAAAGGAGAGAGAGAGAAATGCTTAAAAGGAGAGAGAGGATGCTGTAAAGAGAGAGAGAGATGCTTAAAAGGAGAGAGAGATGCTTAAAAAGGAGAGAGAGAGATGCTTAAAAGGAGAGAGAGAGATGCTTAAAAGGAGAGAGATGCTTAAAAGGGAGAGATGCTTAAAAGGAGAGAGAGAGATGCTTAAAGGAGGAGAGATGCTAAACAAGAGAGAGAGATGCTTAAAAGGAGAGAGAGAGATGCTTAAAAGGAGAGAGAGAGATGCTTAAAAGGAGAGAGAGATGCTTTAAAGGAGAGAGATGCTTAAAAGGAGAGAGAGAGAGAGAGAGATGCTTAAAAGGAGAGAGAGAGAGAGAGAGCTTAAAGGAAGAGAGCAGAGAGAGATGCTTAAAAGGAGAGAGAGAGAGAGAGATGCTTAAAAGGAGAGAGAGAGAGAGAGAGAGATGCTTAAAAGGAGAGAGAGAGAGAGAGAAGAGAGAGATGCTAACAAGGAGAGAGTAGAGAGAGAGAGAATGGCTTATAAAGGGAGAGAAGAGAGAGATGCTTAAAAGGAGAGAGAGGAGAGAGTGCTTAAAAGGAGAGAGAGAGAGAATGCCTTAAAAAAGGAGAAGAGAGAGATGCTTTAAAAGGGAGAGAGATGCTTAAAAAGGAGAGAGGAGAGAGATTGCTTAACAAGGAGGAGAGAGAGATGCTTAAAGAGAGAGAGATGCTTAAAGGAGAGAGAGAGAGATGCTTAAAAGGAGAGAGAGAGTGCTTAAAGGATGAGAGAGAGATGCTTAAAAGGAAGAGAGAGATGCTTAAAGGAGAGGATGCTTAAAAGGAGAGAGAGAGATGCTGTAAAAGGAGAGAGAGAGAGAGAGGAGCGAGATGCTTAACAGGAGAGAGAGAGAGATGCTTAACAGGAGAGAGAGAGAGAGAGAGAGAGAGATGCTTAACAGGAGAGAGAGAGATGCTTAAAAGGAGAGAGATGCTTAACAGGAGAGAGAGAGAGATGCTTAACAGGAGAGAGAGAGAGATGCTTAACAGGAGAGAGAGAGAGATGCTTAAAAGGAGAGAGAGATATGCTTAAAAGGAGAGAGAGAGATGCTTAAAAGGAGAGAGAGAGATGCTTAAAAGGAGAGAGAGAGATGCTTAAAAGGAGAGAGAGAGATGCTTAAAAGGAGAGAGATGCTTAAAAGGAGAGAGAGAGAGATGCTTAAAAGGAAGAGAGAGAGAGAGAGAGAGTTGCTTAAAAGAGAGAGAGAGAGAGAGATGCTTAAAAGGAGAGAGAGAGAGAGATGCTTAAAAGGAGAGAGAGAGAGATGCTTAAAAGGAGAGAGAGCGATGCTTAAAAGGAGAGAGAGTGATGCTTAAAAGGAGAGAGAGAGAGATGCTTAAAAGGAGAGAGAGAGAGTTGTCAGTACTTAGTGCTGCACATGATGCCAAGTGAAACAAACAATGGTGTTCAGTAGTGGCTGTAATTGGTGGAATCAACGAGGGAACAGACCTTGTTTACAGGCCGAGAGGGAGTAATGTTTACTGTTCCATTTTGTTTTTCACTTTTGTATATTATCTACTTCACTTGCTTTGGCAATGTTAACACGTTTCCCATGCCAATAAAGCCCTTTAATTGAATTGAGAGAGGTGTTTGTGTGTGTGTGTGACCTCTAAGACAAAGTCCTGCTCTGTGTACTCCAGTCCAGTTAGTGACTCTGTCTTATAATGCGCTGTAGTGAAGTCTGTAGGAATATTATTCTAGTAGTAATAACTAGAGGTCGATCGATTATGATTTTTCAACGGCGATACTGATTATTGGAGGACCAAAAAAAACAAATACCGATTAATCGGCCAATTATTTTATTTATTTGTAATAATGACAATTACAACAATACTGAATGAACAGTTATTTTAACTTAATATAATACAATCGTATTATAGTAAACGTGCAATATGTGGCATGTAAGAAAGCTAACATTTGAGTTCCTTGCTCAGAACATGAGAACATATGAAAGCTGGTGGTTCCTTTTAACATGAGAGGCAAGGTAAGAGGTTTTAGGTTGTAGTTATTATAGGAATTATAGGACTATTTCTCTCTATACCATTTTGTATTTCATATACCTTTGACTATTGAATGTTCTTATAGGCACTTTAGTATTGCCAGTGTAACAGTATAGCTTCCATCCCTCTCCTCGCCCCTACCTGGGCTCGAACCAGGAACACATCGACAACAGCCACATCGAAGCAGCGTTACCCATCGCTCCACAAAAGCTGTGGCCCTTGCAGAGCACGGGGAATAACTACTCCAAGTCTCAGAGCGAGTGACGTATGAAACGCT
>NC_034188.2:27621928-27681928 GCF_002021735.2 Oncorhynchus kisutch
GTCCTCCGAGAGAGAGAAAGAAAGAGAGAAGGAGAGAATTAGAGAACACACACTTAGATTCACACAGGACACCGAATAGGACAGGAGAAGTACTCCAGATATAACAAACTGACCCCAGCCCCCCGACACATAAACTATAAACTTAGACATGGCCTGAATCAACCACAGTGTTATACATGGCCTGAATCAACCACAGTGTTAGACATGGCCTGAATCAACTGAGCCTACTCAAACACTACCAGCAATATGATCCTGCCCGTCCCACTTTAAAGGAAACATCATGTATAAAGGCTTTATAGAGCATTCATAAGTGCAAAAAGCTCTCATAAGCACATAAACAATGCTTCACAAACCATCTATAACACACTCCTTGTGTGTGTCATGGTCCCCTCTCTCCTCTCCAACCCTCCTCCCTCTTCCCTCTCCAACCCTCCTCCCTCTTCCCTCTCCAACCCTCCTCTCTCTCCCCTCTCCAACCCTCTTCTCACCTCTCTCCAACTCTCTCCCCTCTCCAACCCTCCCCTCTCCAACCCTCCCCTCTCCAACTATCTCCCCTCTCCAACCCTCCCCTCTCCAACCCTCCCCTCTCCAACTATCTCCCCTCTCCAACTATCTCCCCTCTCCAACCCTCCCCTCTCCAACCCTCCCCTCTCCAACCCTCCCCTCTCCAACTATCTCCCCTCTCCAACTATCTCCCCTCTCCAACTATCTCCCCTCTCCAACCCTCCCCTCTCCAACCCTCCCCTCTCCAACCCTCCCCTCTCCAACCCTCCCCTCTCCAACCCTCCCCTCTCCAACCCTCCCCTCTCCAACCCTCCCCTCTCCAACCCTCCCCTCTCCAACCCTCCCCTCTCGCCAACCCTCCCCTCTCCAACCCTCCCCTCTCGCCAACCCTCCCCTCTCCTCTCTCCAACCCTCCCCTCTCCTCTCTCCAACCCTCCCCTCTCCTCTCTCCCCTCTCCAACTCTCCCCTCTCGCCAACCCTCTCCCCTCCAACCCTCCCCTCTCTCCCCTCCAACCCTCCCCTCTCTCCCCTCCAACCCTCCCCCTCTCCCCCTCAGATGTCGACAGTGAAGCGTCTGAAGCCCCGGCTGACGGCCATCTTGTTCCGGCTGCAGTTTGAAGAGCAGCTGAACAACATCAAGCCGGACGTGGTGTCCGTGACGGCGGCCTGCGAGGAACTGAAGAAGAGCACCACCTTCTCCCAGCTGCTGCAGATCATCCTGCTGGTGGGCAACTACATGAACGCTGGTTCCCGCAACGCCAAGGCCTTTGGATTCAGCATCAGCTACCTCTGCAAGGTGAGAGACACGTCATGGCTCTACAGTGCTACTATTTTACTCACTTGTTAGAAAAACTAGATTAGTTGGAATTTTAATTTAGGAGCACCAGTGATTACTTCACTGTACCGCGGCCCCTGAGAGCCATGGAGAATACACACAGACCCCAGATTCATGACCGTCATGCTTGCACCATTACTACAAAGAAAAAACGGCTTGTTACTGCAAATATTGTTCATTGTGCTCCTAAATTTCCGTGTGCTCCTAAATTTGTCAATTTAGGCACACGTGTGCCTTGTAAATAATGGTCAGCGTAGAGCCCTGCATGGACATAACCACGCACAAAGAGACACACACGCATATCTACAGGCAGTGTGTGTAACAGGGTAAACATGTATTTAATAAGCCAATGCTGCGTTAAAGGTTTTAAAAAGGGGGTGTACTTTAGAATCTGCCCTTTGTCCAATCAGCTGCGGGACACCAAGACAACTGACCTGAAGCAGACTCTCCTGCACTTCCTGGCTGACGTGTGTCAGGAGCAGTACCCCGACGTCCTGACGTTCCCCGACGAACTCGTTCACGTAGAGAAGGCTAGCCGAGGTAACCATGGACTCCACCTAACACCTACCCTCAGAACTAAACACTGGTACCAATACTCTCACACACTTGTTTCCTCTCCTCATCCCTGTTTCCTTTCATGACACACTGACCTGTCCCCTCTAACCCCTGTCTCAGTGTCGGCTGAGACCCTGCAGAAGAACCTGGTGCAGATGGGCTGTGCGTTGAAGACTCTGGACAAAGATCTGGAGACCTTCCCTCCTCCACAGAGTGATAGGGACATGTTTGTGGAGAAAATGACTATATCCTTTACTACTGCAAATCAAATCAAATGTATTTATATAGCTCTTCTTACATCAGCTGATATCTCAAAGTGCTGTACAGAAACCCAGCCTAAAACCCCAAACAGCAAGCAATGCAGGTGTAGAAGCACGTTGGCTAGGAAAAAACTCCCTAGAAAAGACAAAACCTAGGAAGAAACCTAGAGAGGAACCAGGCTATGAGGGGTGGCTAGTCCTCTTTTGGCTGTGCCGGGTGGAGATTATAACAGAACATGGCCAAGATGTTCAAATGTTCATAAATGACCAGCATGGTCAAATAATAGGTCTGGGACAGGTAGCACGTCCGGTGAACAGATCAGGATTCCATAGCCGCAGGCAGAACAGTTGAAACTGGAGCAGAAGCATGGCCAGGTGGACTGGGGACAGTAAGGAGTCATCATGCCAGGTAGTCCTGAGGCATGGTCCTAGGGCTCAGGTCCTCCAAGAGAGAGAAAGAAAGAGAGCACACTTAAATTCACACAGGACACCGGATAAGACAGGATAAGTACTCCAGATATAACAAACTGACACTAGCCCCCCGACACACAAACTACTGCAGCATAAATACTGGAGGCTGAGACAGTGTGGCCCCATCCGATGATACCCCCGGACAGGGCCAAACACGAAGGATTTAACCCCACCCACAGCCCCCACACCACTAGAGGGATATTTTCAACCACCAACTTACCATCCTGAGACAAGGCCAAGTATAGCCCACAAAGATCTCCGTCACGGCACAAACCAAGGGGGGCGCCAACCCAGACAGGAAGATCACATCAGTGACTCAACCCACTCAAGTGACGCACTGTCACTGTCAATCAAACTTAGTTGGATCATTTTGACCTCCTCTAGTCCAATCAAACTGAGTTCGATAATTTTAACCTCTTCTAGTCCACTCAAACTTAGTTCGATCATTTTAACCACCTCTAGTCCAATCAAACTTAGTTTGATCATTTTAACCACCTCTTGTCCAATCAAACTTAGTTTGATCATTTTAGCCACCTCTAGTCCAATCAAACTTAGTTCGATCATTTTAACCACCTCTTGTCCAATCAATTTAACCACCTCTTGTCATTTCAAAGCATCTCCACACATCTTACAAATTACGATCTAGACAGGAAATATTCTGTCGTTTCCTGTAAGCCTTTCCATGCTGAAAGCTGAATGTGTGAGTGTTTATGAATGTGTGTATGCTTATGTGTGTTGGTGGTGTGTGTAGCTCTGTGTGTTGGTGGTGTGTGTAGCTCTGTGTTGGTGGTGTGTGTAGCTCTGTGTTGGTGCTGTATATATCTGTGTGTTGGTGGTGTGTATAGCTCTGTGTGTTGGTGGTGTGTATAGCTCTGTGTGTAGCTCTGTGATGATGGTGTGTATAGCTCTGTGTGTTGGTGGTGGTGTGTAGCTCTGTGTGTTGGTGCTGTGTATAGCTCTGTGTGTTGGTGGTGGTGGTGTGTCTAGCTCTGTGTGCTGGTGGGGGTGTGTGTAGCTCTGTGTGCTGGTGGTGGTGTGTGTAGCTCTGTGTGGTGGTGGTGTGTGTATAGCTCTGTGTGGTGGTGGTGTGTGTATAGCTCTGTGTGATGGTGGTGGTGTGTAGCTCTGTGTGTTGGTGGTGTTTGTAGCTCTGTGTTGGTGCTGTGTGTATCTCTGTGATGATGGTGTGTATAGCTCTGTGTTGGTGGTGTGTATAGCTATGTGCTGGTGGTGGTGTGTATAGCTCTGTGTGTTGGTGGTGTGTATAGCTCTGTGTTTTGGTGGTGTGTATAGCTCTGTGTGTTGGTGGTGTGTATAGCTCTGTGTGTTGGTGGTGTGTTTAGCTCTGTGTTTTGGTGGTGGTGTGTATAGGTGTGTGTATAGCTCTGTGTTGGTGATGTGTGTATAGCTCTGTGTTGGTGATGTGTGTATAGCTCTGTGTTGGTGATGTGTGTATAGCTCTGTGTTGGTGATGTGTGTATAGCTCTGTGTGTTGATGTGTGTATAGCTCTGTGTGTTGATGTGTGTATAGCTCTGTGTGTTGGTGGTGTGTATAGCTCTGTGTTTTGGTGGTGTGTATAGCTGTGTGTTGGTGGTGTGTATAGCTCTGTGTGTTGGTGGTGTGTACAGCTGTGTGCTGGAGGTGGTGTGTGTATAGCTCTGTGTGCTGGAGGTGGTGTGTGTGTGTGTCTGTGCTGGAGGTGGAGGTGGTGTGTCTGTACTGGAGGTGGAGGTGGTGTGTCTGTACTGGAGGTGGAGGTGGTGTGTCTGTACTGGAGGTGGTGTGTGTGTCTGTGTGTGCTGGAGGTGGTGTGTATAGCTCTGTGTGTTGGTGGTGTGTGTAGCTCTGTGTTGGTGCTGTATATATCTGTGTGTTGGTGGTGTGTATAGCTCTGTGTGTTGGTGGTGTGTATAGCTCTGTGTGTAGCTCTGTGATGATGGTGTGTATAGCTCTGTGTGTTGGTGGTGGTGTGTAGCTCTGTGTGTTGGTGCTGTGTATAGCTCTGTGTGTTGGTGGTGGTGGTGTGTCTAGCTCTGTGTGCTGGTGGGGGTGTGTGTAGCTCTGTGTGCTGGTGGTGGTGTGTGTAGCTCTGTGTGGTGGTGGTGTGTGTATAGCTCTGTGTGGTGGTGGTGTTTGTATAGCTCTGTGTGGTGGTGGTGTGTGTATAGCTCTGTGTGATGGTGGTGGTGTGTAGCTCTGTGTGTTGGTGGTGTTTGTAGCTCTGTGTTGGTGCTGTGTGTATCTCTGTGATGATGGTGTGTATAGCTCTGTGTTGGTGGTGTGTATAGCTATGTGCTGGTGGTGGTGTGTATAGCTCTGTGTGTTGGTGGTGTGTGTATCTCTGTGTGATGGTGGTGGTGTGTATAGCTCTGTGTGTTGGTGGTGTGTATAGCTCTGTGTTTTGGTGGTGTGTATAGCTCTGTGTGTTGGTGGTGTGTATAGCTCTGTGTGTTGGTGGTGTGTTTAGCTCTGTGTTTTGGTGGTGGTGTGTATAGGTGTGTGTATAGCTCTGTGTTGGTGATATGTGTATAGCTCTGTGTTGGTGATGTGTGTATAGCTCTGTGTTGGTGATGTGTGTATAGCTCTGTGTTGGTGATGTGTGTATAGCTCTGTGTTGGTGATGTGTGTATAGCTCTGTGTGTTGATGTGTGTATAGCTCTGTGTGTTGATGTGTGTATAGCTCTGTGTGTTGGTGGTGTGTATAGCTCTGTGTTTTGGTGGTGTGTATAGCTCTGTGTGTTGGTGGTGTGTATAGCTCTGTGTGTTGGTGGTGTGTATAGCTCTGTGTGTTGGTGGTGTGTACAGCTGTGTGCTGGAGGTGGTGTGTGTATAGCTCTGTGTGCTGGAGGTGGTGTGTGTGTGTGTCTGTGCTGGAGGTGGAGGTGGTGTGTCTGTACTGGAGGTGGAGGTGGTGTGTCTGTACTGGAGGTGGAGGTGGTGTGTCTGTACTGGAGGTGGAGGTGGTGTGTCTGTGTGTGCTGGAGGTGGTGTGTGTCTCTCTGTGTGCTGGAGGTGGTGTGTGTAGCTCTGTGTGCTGGGGGTGGTGAGTGTAGCTCTGTGTGCTGGGGGTGGTGTATGTGTCTCTGTGTGCTGGGGGTGGTGTGTGTAGCTCTGTGTGCTGGGGGTGGTGAGTGTAGCTCTGTGTGCTGGAGATGGTGTGTGTCTCTCTGTGTGCTGGAGATGGTGTGTGTGTCTCTGTGTTGCCAGGCTGTGTACTCCTTAATACTGTACCTCACAGCTTTGTGACTAGTGCTAAAGAGCAACATGAGAAGTTGGACATGATGCATAAGAACATGGAGAAGCAGTACTCTGACCTGGGGAACTACTTTGTGTTCGACCCTCGCAAGATTTCTGTCGAAGAGTTCTTCGGTGACCTCAACAACTTCAAGAACATGTTCCAGGTGAGTTTGAGCATTGGCAACCTGGAGGCAGAAAACAGAATGTGCTCCCACCTCATTACACACAAGTTAATAATGATAAACACATGTTCTCCTCACCTGTTTGTCTAAATGACATTGACTGTTAGTGGGATGGTACCGTCTACAGGTATTCCTTATCAGTTAGTGCCATGTAGTACTAGGTACTGCCAGGTAGTTCTGTTATTGTCTTTTAGTATCTGTTAGTACTAGTACTAGTACCTTAGTACCTGATATAGTACGTACCTGATATACCTGATATACGTATCAGGTAGTTCCAGGTAAATCATTTTGTATCAGTTTGTTCCAGGTAATTCAGTTAGTATCAGTTAGTATTAGTATCAGGTAGTACCAGGTATATAATTTATTATCAGGTAGTACCAGGTAGTTCATATAGTATTAGGTAGTATTCGTACCAGGTAAATCAAATGTTATTTGTCACAGGCGCCGAATATAACAGGTAGACCTTACAGTGAAATGCTGACTACAACAGGTAGACCTTACAGTGAAATGCTGAATACAACAGGTAGACTTTACAGTGAAATGCTGAATACAACAGGTAGACCTTACATTGAAATGCTGAATACAACAGCTAGACCTTACAGTGAAATGCTGAATACAACAGGTAGACCTTACAGTGAAATGCTGAATACAACAGCTAGACCTTACAGTGAAATGCTGAATACAACAGGTAGACCTTACAGTGAAATGCTGAATACAACAGCTAGACCTTACAGTGAAATGCTGAATACAACAGGTAGACCTTACAGTGAAATGCTGAATACAACAGGTAGACCTTACAGTGAAATGCTGAATACAACAGCTAGACCTTACAGTGAAATGCTTACTTACGAGCCCTTAACCAACAATGCAGTTTTAAGAAAATACCCCCCAAAAGTAAGAGATAAGAATAACAAATAATTAAAGAGCAGCAGTAAATAACAATAGCGAGGCTACATACAGGGGGTGCCGGTACGCATGTGTCAGGTAGTATTAGTGCCAGGGAGTACAAGGTAGTTCATGTAGTATCAGTTAGTATTAGTATCAGGTAGTAATACTATTAGGCAGTTTGTTGTATCAGTTAGTGGTAGTACCAGGTATATCATTCAGTATCAGGTAATACCAGGTGGTATCAGTTAGTATCAGGTAGTACCAGCCAGCTGGTCTGCGCATGATCTGAGGATGTGGCTAAGGATGCCATCTGAGCCGGCAGCCTTGCGAGGGTTAACACGTTTAAATGTTTTACTCACATTGGCTGCGGTGAAGGAGAGCATGCAGGTTTTAGTAGCGGGCCGTGTCAGTATTGTCCTCAAAGTGAGCAAAGTTGTTGTATAGTTGGTCCGCGACGGGGCTGGTTTTCTTTTTGTAATCCGTGATTGACTTTAGACTCTGCCACATACGTCTTGTGTCTGAGCCGTTGACTGAACTACCAGTTAGTACAAGGTAGTTCAGTTCGTAGCAGGTAGTACTAGGTAGTATTAGTTAGTATTTCGTAGTGTTATTACTAGGTAGTATCAGTTAGTATTAGTATCAGGTAGTGTTATTACCAGGTAGTATCAGTTAGTATTAGTACCTGGTACTAATACTAACCGATACTACCTGGTAATATCACTACCTGGTACTAATACAAACTGATAGTACCTGGTAATAACACTACCGGATACTACCTGGAAATAACACTACCTGATACTACCTGGTAATAACACTACCTAATACTACCTGGTAATAACACTACCTGATACTAATAGTACCTGATACTACCTGGTAATAACACTACCTGATACTAATACTAAATTATACTACCTGGTACTAACACTACCTGATCAGGTAGTGTTTTTACCAGGTAGTATCAGGTAGTGTTTTTACCAGGTAGTATCAGTTAGTATTAATATCAGGTAGTGTTATTACCAGGTAGTATCAGGTAGTGTTATTACCAGGTAGTATCAGGTAGTGTTTTTACCAGGTAGTATCAGGTAGTGTTTTTACCAGGTAGTATCAGTTAGTATTAGTATCAGGTAGTATTAGTATCAGGTAGTACCAGTTGGTATTAGTACCAGGTAGTGTTATTACAGATGTTGGTTATCTTGTTTAGCTGGCTCTTGTTTTGCTGGCTATCTTGGCAGAGGGCCAACTGTTGTTTCTCAGTCACACACACACACTTTCTTGTACACACACATCCACTCACACACACACATGCACTCTCATACACACACACACACACGTCTCTGTCCATGTCCCCTCAGCAAGCGGTGAAGGAGAATGCGAAGAGGAGGGAGTCAGAGGAGAAGATCAGGAGAGCCAAGCTGGCCAAGGAGAAGGCTGACAGAGAGAAGGAGGAGAAACAGAAGAGAAGCCAACAACTGGACCTCAACGCAGGTCAGAGTGCCTGTTGGAGAGGAGTGGGTCAGAGTGCCTGTGGGAGAGGAGTGGGTCAGAGTGCCTGTGGGAGAGAGGAGTGGGTCAGAGTGCCTGTGGGAGAGGAGTGGGTCAGAGTGCCTGTGGGAGAGGAGTGGGTCAGAGTGCCTGTGGGAGAGGAGTGGGTCAGAGTGCCTGTGGGAGAGGAGTGGGTCAGAGTGCCTGTGGGAGAGGAGTGGGTCAGAGTGCCTGTTGGAGAGGAGTGGGTCAGAGTGCCTGTGGGAGAGGAGTGGGTCAGAGTGCCTGTTGGAGAGGAGTGGGTCAGAGTGCCTGTTGGAGAGGAGTGGGTCAGAGTGCCTGTGGGAGAGAGGAGTGGGTCAGAGTGCCTGTGGGAGAGGAGTGGGTCAGAGTGCCTGTTGGAGAGGAGTGGGTCAGAGTGCCTGTGGGAGAGGAGTGGGTCAGAGTGCCTGTGGGAGAGGAGTGGGTCAGAGTGCCTGTGGGAGAGGAGTGGGTCAGTGTGGGTGTGGATGAAGGCTGTTTTGGGAACTGAACTTCTCCTTGATACCAGTTGGGGGCAGTCGGAGCCCACTGTGCTACTAGATCTGTGTGTGTGTGTGTGTGTGTGTGTGTCTGTGTCTGTGTGTGTGTCTGTGTGTGTGTCTCCAGTGATCCACAGCAGTCCTGAGAAAAGAGCGAGTGAAGGAGAGAGACAGGATAAAGATATGGAGGAGGCAGTAGTCTGCCTGTATCATCCACTCATTCAGTCATTGTTGGAACAAAGGATTTATATCCGAGAAGAACAAGAAATAGTGAATTTAAATCCACAAACACGTTTTCTCTCTCTGAGTCAGATTAGATTAGTAAAAAAGACTGGGATAGTAACCATCTTATCCTGTCTTACACAGTCTCACACAGCCTCATGCTGAAACACACCACAAATCATTTTTACTCGTTTCCTACACCCTCTCCCTCTCTCTGACCTACTTTCTGAACATTCCTCCTCTTTTTGGCTCCAGTTTGTCTCTCTTGGGACTTCACAATTCGAGTCATCATAATTCCTCTCTGCCACAGTGCTGTGTGTCAGTGTGTGTGTCAGTGTGTGTGTGTCAGTGTGTGTGTGTCAGTGTGTGTGTGTCAGTGTGTGTGTGTCAGTGTGTGTGTGTCAGTGTGTGTGTCTGCGTGTGTGTGTCTCTGTCGTATGTGTGTGTCAGTGTGTGTGAGTGTGTGTGACTGTGTGTGTGTGTGTTTTTCTGCGTGTGTCTGTGTTTTTCTGCGTATGTGTGTCTCTGTCGTGTGTGTGTGTCTCTGTCGTGTGTGTGTGTGTCTCTGTCGTGTGTGTGTGTGTCTCTGTCGTGTGTGTGTGTCTCTGTCGTGTGTGTGTGTGTCTCTGTCGTGTGTTTGTGTGTCTCTTTGTCGTGTGTGTGTCTCTCTGTCGTGTGTGTGTCTCTGTAGTGTGTGTGTCTCTGTCGTGTGTGTGTGTCTCTGTCGTGTGTGTGTGTGTGTGTGTGTGTCTCTGTCGTGTGTGTGTGTGTGTGTCTCTGTCGTGTGTTTGTGTGTCTCTGTCGTGTGTGTGTGTGTCTCTGTCGTGTGTGTGTGTGTGTGTGTGTCTCTGTCGTGTGTGTGTGTGTGTCTCTGTCGTGTGTGTGTGTGTCTCTGTCGTGTGTGTGTGTGTCTCTGTCGTGTGTGTGTGTCTCTGTCGTGTGTGTGTGTGTCTCTGTCGTGTGTGTGTGTGTGTGTCTCTGTCGTGTGTGTGTGTGTGTGTCTCTGTCGTGTGTGTGTGTGTGTGTCTCTGTCGTGTGTGTGTGTCTCTGTCGTGTGTGTGTGTCTCTGTCGTGTGTGTGTGTGTCTCTGTCGTGTGTGTGTGTGTCTCTGTCGTGTGTTTGTGTGTCTCTTTGTCGTGTGTTTGTGTGTCTCTTTGTCGTGTGTGTTTGTGTGTCTCTGTCGTGTGTGTGTGTCTCTGTAGTGTGTGTGTCTCTGTCGTGTGTGTCTCTGTCGTGTTTGTGTGTGTCTCTGTCGTGTTTGTGTGTGTCTCTGTCGTGTGTGTGTGTCTCTGTCGTGTGGTGTGTGTGTGTGTGTGTGTGTCTCTGTCGTGTGTGTGTGTCTCTGTCGTGTGTGTGTGTGTCTCTGTCGTGTGTTTGTGTGTCTCTTTGTCGTGTGTGTGTCTCTCTGTCGTGTGTGTGTCTCTGTAGTGTGTGTGTCTCTGTCGTGTGTGTGTGTCTCTGTCGTGTGTGTGTGTGTGTGTGTGTGTGTCTCTGTCGTGTGTGTGTGTGTGTGTGTCTCTGTCGTGTGTTTGTGTGTCTCTGTCGTGTGTGTGTGTGTCTCTGTCGTGTGTGTGTGTGTGTGTGTGTGTCTCTGTCGTGTGTGTGTGTGTGTCTCTGTCGTGTGTGTGTGTGTCTGTCGTGTGTGTGTGTCTCTGTCGTGTGTGTGTGTGTGTCTCTGTCGTGTGTGTGTGTGTGTCTCTGTCGTGTGTGTGTGTGTGTGTCTCTGTCGTGTGTGTGTGTGTGTGTCTCTGTCGTGTGTGTGTGTGTGTTCTCTGTCGTGTGTGTGTGTGTGTCTCTGTCGTGTGTGTGTGTCTCTGTCGTGTGTGTGTGTCTCTGTCGTGTGTGTGTGTGTCTCTGTCGTGTGTGTGTGTGTCTCTGTCGTGTGTTTGTGTGTCTCTTTGTCGTGTGTTTGTGTGTCTCTTTGTCGTGTGTGTTTGTGTGTCTCTGTCGTGTGTGTGTGTCTCTGTAGTGTGTGTGTCTCTGTCGTGTGTGTCTCTGTCGTGTTTGTGTGTCTCTGTCGTGTGTGTGTTTGTGTGTGTCTCTGTCGTGTGTGTGTTTGTGTGTGTCTCTGTCGTGTGTGTGTGTGTTTGTGTGTCTCTGTCGTGTGTGTGTCTCTGTCGTGTGTGTGTGTATGTGTGTGCGCGCGCATCATCTCTTTCACCCACATTGTGTCCCTTTCTCCTGATGAGGTTTTCCAGCTGCCTGTTCTTTCCTCCCTCTATTTTCCTTCTACCTCTCTTTCTTTCAACCCTTTCCCGTCTTTCTTTTTAAAGGTGCACTATGCTGAAATCTCTATGCCATTTCTTGGTTGCTAAAATTCTAATAATTCCCCGTAATTTCAGTTTGTGAAAAAACTAGCAAATGTATAGTGTAGGGAATCATTGTACCATCTGTACTCTGTGAAATATATTTTCACGAACCAAAAATATTATATTTTCAGCTGTTCAAAGCTGGTGTCCAAAACAAAGTAAAATATGCAAAAACCAAACTTTAGCACCGGAAGTATAGAAATAGCATACATAGAACATATCTTAGACTTGCTTTTCAATGATAATGACAGATCTATAACTCACAATTCTATGTGAATTTGGTCAGGTCGCCCAAAAAGTGACATTGCAGCTTCAAAGGGTTTTAGAAGGTCGTATGGACAATAATGTACTGTATCTACCTGCAATCTAAGCACTTTGTCCATGCAGTGTGAGGAAAAAGGTAGTTAAATGTCAAGTCAACCACTGTGGACTATGTATGAAGGAAATACAATATGCATTCAAAGCTCTGTGTTTGGGTATGCGCAAACACACACGCACACACAATCCATCCATTCATAGCTTTGAGAGTGTGTTGAGTCTTTCATGCATTAGATAGGGCTTAGATAGTTGACCATGAAAGGGCTTAGATAGTTGACTGTGTTTGGTGTGTGTGTGTGGGGGGGGGGGGGGGGTACATGTACATACAGGTTTGAGTTCAGGGTTATTTAAGCACACACACATCTAGTCTGTGTGTTTGTGAATAGATCCAATAAACTGGTTGGTTATTATTAGACAAGGGCTGTCTTTTTATAGTGCTTTCTCTAACAATCATCTTCCCACTGACCCTAACCCTGCTTCTCTCATTTTCTCTTTTTACCCTACACACACTTCTGTACTGTGGTCTGATCTAAGACCTGTTCATACTCCTCACAAGCACCAGGTCTGCATAGTTCCCCAGGTCTGCAGCTAGGTGTCGGTGCTGCATGAAAGGGGGTGTATTTAGAGGGGGGGGGGGGGGGTTAGCCACCACTAGGGGTGCTGTGGCTCAGCCACCACTAGGGGTGCTGTGGCTCTACATTACAGGCTGTGTGAGAGGGAGACAGAGAGGGTGGGGTGTAAGAGATTGTAGAACAGCAGATGTCTCAGGAGGATTAGACGGTGTTGGTCCTCAGAGCGGGGGGGCGGGGGGGGGGGGGGGGGGGCGCGCGCGCATGGACCTGCAGAGGAGAAAGGGATCCACAGGAGACAATGATGAAAGGGGGGTAGGATGACGGAGTGAGGATGGAGATGCCCTCCTAGATCAGCTCTTGTTGCTGAATGAGGGGCTGTTGTGTGTGTGGTAGAGTAATACCTGTGTGTTCTGCACATAATGATGCCAGGCTTGGGGAGGGGGGTCTATTCTGTCATGCTTATCTCCTGCTATGTCTCTAATGCTGTTACATTACTAACACAGCTTATCAACACAACATATGTCCTTAACTCCCGGACATGTGTGTCGGAGCAGGGTAGAGTGTTCCATAGTGACCTTGACCACAGTCCACCACTCAATACCCACTCTCATATTGTTTTAATGGCTGTGTTAATTAAATAAACGTCTGTTTATGAACTATCAGCAAGCACTTCAAATTGATTTAATGCAAAACAGTTGTAGAAACCTTCAAGAAATGCTAGGACATGGTCAGTAGTCTTCCCTGTTTAATCTGGCTTATTCATTAAACAGTCATTCCCAACGCCTGTATGGCTCCGTATCATGATGCTGGACAGTCCATTAGCCCTCTACTGTCTCTGTCTAGATGCTGTCATTTTAGCAGCCTGGTCAATAAGCTTTATAAAACAGGTCCCAGTTTAACACTCACCCAGAGGCAGTTTCCTCCAGAGCGTGTGTGTATTCTTCCTGGATGTGTTTAGGTTTAACACAGACATGTGATTTGTGGAAGTGGGTAGTGGATGGGTGCCAGACGTAGTCTCCTTTTGGGTAGAAATAAAACATGACTGCATGTTTTCTGCCTGTGCAGTTGTGTGCCGCGGCCACTTGGGTGTGTATGTGAGCTGTGTTGTGGGACTGCACTCTCTCTCGTGTGTGTGTGTGTGTGTGCGAGACTTTCTCTGAAGTGACAAGCGAGACCAGGGGCCATCTGCCGCTAGGTTTACAGTGCAATTAAACTAGTGTGTTTGGGGGAGGGGCGACAGGATGAGGGGGAGGGGAAGAACTAAACCTTTAACCCCAGCCAGTTCACAGTGATAATAATGAGAACCATCTGCCTGAGTACCACTGAATCCTCCCCACACACACATTCCTGGTGATCGCAGTTTATTGAGCCTCAGTGTAATAGACATGTAGACGGTGTGTGTACTACTAGATGTATGTAGCCTGCAGCCTAGGCAGTATCTAAACTGGGTCAGCGCCCAACTAGGTTAATGTATCTAATGGGCCACCGGGTCCATGTGACTAGTGATGTCGCTAAGTATGTGTGTGTGTGTGTGTGTGTGTGAGAGAGAGAGAGACTAAATGTGGATGTGTGTTTTGTATTGACTCTGTTGTTATAACCATATACTGTGTGTGTGTACTAGAATGATCAGGAACCGTCTTCTAATGGGATAAAGGTCAGGGAGTTGGTCAACCCGGGGTGGTTCTCCAGTGCTGTGATAAGATATTGAATTGGAAGGAAGAATGTATGTTTATTAGCTAGCCAGACAGTTTTAGAGGAATGATTCCATGTTTTTTTTTAAATTAAATGCCAAAATGGCAACATTCGATTGAAACAAGTTTAATCGCAGCCGTACACTGGCTGAAATCAGTTGATGATAGGACTTAGATAAGTTGTAAATGTAGCAAGTACTTATATTGTATCATATAATAGCACACAAATATAGACTTCTGTACTCTGTTTACACATTTTTTGACTATTTATACAGAATAAAAACCTTTTTACTATTTTTATAATTATATGACAATATTTTAGGTTGACAATTCCATTATACCATTTCTGATACATGACACGCCTTTTATTTTCCCACATAAGTAAAATCAGGATTAATCTTCTACTGCCATTCATTCCAATTAGACTGGTTTGGATTTCTCCCTGACCAATGTGGCTGCATGTTCACCCCATTCTGGAACGTTGAGGGTTTATGACATAGCCCCTCCAGTAATTGAATAGGATGTCTCTGGTTTATAAGGTTGTGTATGTAATATTGATTGTGTATCTGTATGTGTGTCCAGAGGGTGATGAGACTGGTATCATGGACGACCTGATGGAGGCGCTGCAGTCTGGGGCTGCCTTCAGGAGGAAGAGAGGACCACGACAAGCTGGTAACAACACACTGTTGCTCTCTCGGTCTCTGTGTCTCTCTGTCTCACTTACACACACTTGGGCGGATACACTCTTTCAGTCCCTGCTTGCTCTCCTGTGTGTCTGCCATCTGTTGTGTGGCTGTAGGGCTGGGGCGTGACACCAGTTTGGGCTCTGCTCCAGGGAACCAGCCAGGGCAGGGCAGTAGGAGAGGGAAGGGGGTGGCAGAAATACACTGTAAAATGTGGCTTCACAATGACTTCAACATTAAACCGTGTTAACCCTGGACCAGTCTACAACCACTAGCCTGGGGCTAGCACTAGCAGGGCTGTTCACACTTAGCGTGTCTAAATGATCTGTATTGATTTCCACTCAGATCTGTTCTCCAGCCTCTCTCTCTCAGGCCAGACGATACACCACCCACATAATCTGGTTAGATACTCTCTCTCTGCTGTTTCATTGGCCTACTGGGCTATTGAGTTACTCACTTCAGCTGCTAGTGCTAGACACACACACACACACACACACACACTTAAAGCTACAATCCTTAGTTTCTGTTTACGTATAAATGATTTATGTAAACCTAGTGATCAAGAACATAACTTATAAATTCCCCATGACCTCATTTCAACTGTCGTACCCCATCAGAACCCCAAATATGATTTTATATCAACTGTCGTACCCCATCAGAACCCCAAATATGATTTTATATCAACTGTCGTACCCCATCAGAACCCCAAATATGATTTTATATCAACTGTCGTACCCCATCAGAACCCCAAATATGATTTTATATCAACTGTCGTACCCCATCAGAACCCCAAATATGATTTTATATCAACTGTCGTACCCCATCAGAACCCCAAATATGAGCTTATATCAACTGTCGTACCCCATCAGAACCCCAAATATGAAAATGACAGGCCTCATCTTTTTAAGTGGGAGAACTTTTGCACAATTGGTGGCTGACTAAATACTTTTTTGCCCCACTGTATGTCTGACCATATTACTGGACAGTAATCAAGATGGGACAAGATCAAAGCCTGAACAACTAGTACAGTGGATCTTTGTATCAAAAATGCTGAACATATTTTTTTACCAGACACATCTCCCTATCTTCACAACAACATAATCAATATGACTTGGCCTTGATAACTGACCATCCAATGTTACTCCTAGAAGTTCAGCTTCTTGAATTAAGAGAATGCTTTGAACCAAATACAATGATGTTGATTAAAACTCAGCAAAAAAAATAAACATCCCTTTTTCAGGACCCTGTCTTTCAAAGATAATTTGTCAAAACCCAAATAACTTCACAGATCTTCATTGTAAAGGGTTTAAAGACCGTTTTCCATGCTTGTTCAATGAACCATAAACAATTTATGAACATGCACCTGTGGAACGGTCTTCAAGACACTAACAGCTTACAGACGGTAGGCAATTAAGGTCACAGTTATGAAAACTTAGGACACTACAGAGGCCTTTCTACTGACTCTGAAAAACATCAAAAGAAAGATGCCCAGGGTCCCTGCTCATCTGCGTGAATGTGCCTTAGGCATGCTGCAAGGAGGCATGAGGACTGCAGATGTGGCCAAGACAATAAATTGCAATGTCCATACTGTGAGACGCCTAAGACAGCCCTACACGGAGACAGGATGGACAGTTGGTTGTCCTCGCAGTGGCAGACCACGTGTAACAACACCTGCACAGGATCGGTCCATCCGAAAATCACACCTGTGGGACAGGTACAGGATGGCAACAACAACAACTGCCCAAGTTGCATCAAATCAAATTGTATTTGTCAGATACACATGGTTAGCAGATGTTAATGGTCACATACACATGGTTAGCAGATGTTAATGGTCACATACACATGGTTAGCAGATGTTAATGGTCACATACACATGGTTAGCAGATGTTAATGGTCACAAACGCATGGTTAGCAGATGTTAATGCGTCACATACACATGGTTAGCAGATGTTAATGGTCACATACACATGGTTAGCAGATGTTAATGGTCACATACACATGGTTAGCAGATGTTAATGGTCACATACACATGGTTAGCAGATGTTAATGGTCACATACACATGGTTAGCAGATGTTAATGGTCACATACACATGGTTAGCAGATGTTAATGGTCACATACACATGGTTAGCAGATGTTAATGGTCACATACACATGGTTAGCAGATGTTAATGGTCACATATACATGGTTAGCAGATGTTAATGCGTCACATACACATGGTTAGCAGATGTTAATGGTCACATACACATGGTTAGCAGATGTTAATGCGTCACATACACATGGTTAGCAGATGTTAATTGTCAGATACACATGGTTAGCAGATGTTAATTGTCAGATACACATGGTTAGCAGATGTTAATGGTCACATACACATGGTTAGCAGATGTTAATGGTCACATACACATGGTTAGCAGATGTTAATGCGTCACATACACATGGTTAGCAGATGTTAATGCGAGTGTAGCGAAATGCTAGTTCCGACAATGCAGTAATAACCAACAAGTAATCTCACAACTACTACCTTATACACACAAGTGTAAAGGGATAAAGAATATGTACATAAAGATAGATATATTTTTTGTTTTACCTTTATTTAACGAGGCAAGTCAGTTAAGAACAAATTCTTATTTTCAAAGACAGCCTAGGAACAGTGGGTTAACTGCCTGTTCAGGGGCAGAACAACAGATTTGTACCTTATCAGCTCGGGGGTTTGAACTTGCAACCTTCGGGTTACTAGTCCAACGCTCTAACCACTAGGCAACCCTGCCGCCCCAGGAATGAGTGATGGTACAGAACGGCATAGGCAAGATGCAGTAGATGGTATAGAGTACAGTATATACATATGAGATGAGTAATGTAGGGTATATAAACATAAAGTGGCATAGTTTAAAGTGGCTAGTGATACATGTATTACATAAAGATGGCAAGATGCAGTAGATTATATAGAGTACAGTATATACATATACATATGAGATGAGTAATGTAGGGTATGTAAACATTATATTAAGTGGCATTGTTTAAAGTGGCTAGTGATACATTTTTACATCAATTTCCATCAATTTCCATTATTAAAGTGGCTGGAGTTGAGTCAGTATGTTGGCAGCAGCCACTCAATGTTAGTGGTGGCTGTTTAACAGTCTGATGGCCTTGAGATAGAAGCTGTTTTTCAGTCTCTCGGTCCCTGCTTTGATGCACCTGTACTGACCTCGCCTTCTGGATGATAGCGGGGTGAACAGGCAGTGGCTCGGTTGGTTGTTGTCCTTGGTGATCTTTTTGGCCTTCCTGTGACATCGGGTGGTGTCGGTGTCCTGGAGGGCAGGTAGTTTGCCCTCCAGGACACCTACATGTGATGTGTTGTGCAGACCTCACTACCCTCTGGAGAGCCTTACGGTTGTGGGTGGAGCAATTGCCGTACCAGGTGGTAATACAGCCCAACAGGATGCTCTCGATTGTGCATCTGTAGAAGTTTGTGAGTGCTTTTGGTGACAAGCCGAATTTCTTCAGCCTCCTGAGGTTGAAGAGGCGCTGCTGCGCCTTCTTCACCACACTGTCTGTGTGGGTGGACCAATTCAGTTTGTCCGTGATGTGTACGACGAGGAACTTAAAACTTACTACCCTCTCCACTACTGTCCCATCGATGTGGATAGGGGGGTGCTCCCTCTGCTGTTTCCTGAAGTCCACAATCATCTCCTTTGTTTTGTTGACGTTGAGTGTGAGGTTATTTTCCTGTCACCACACTCCGAGGGCCCTCCCCTCCTCCCTGTAGGCCGTCTCCAGGAACGGCCAGCAACGCACAATCCCTCCATCAGTGTTCAGACTAACCGCAATAGGCTGAAAGAGGCTGGACTGAGGGCTTGTAGGCCTGTTGTAAGGCAACGTTTCCTATGGGCACAAACCCACTGTCACTGGACCAGACAGGACTGGCAAAAAGTGCTCTTCACTGACGAGTCGCTGTTTTGTCTCACCGGGGGTGATGATCGGATTCGTGTTTATTGTCAAAGGAATGAGCATAACACGGAGGCCTGTACTCTGGAGCGGGAGCGGTTTGGAGGTGGAGGGTCCGTCATGGTCTGGGGTGGTGTGTCACAGCATCATCGGACTGAGCTTGTTGTCATTGCAGGCAATCGCAATGCTGTGCATTACAGGGAAGACATCCTCCTCCCTCATGTGGTACCCTTCCTGCAGGCTCATCCTGACATGACCCTCCAGCATGACAACAAGCCATACTGCTCGTTTTGTGCGTGCTTTCCTGCAAGACAGGAATGTCAGTGTTCTGCCATGGCCAGCGAAGAGCCCGGATCTCAATCCCAATCACATCTGGGACCTGTTGGACCTGTTGAATCGGCCTCTTCCACACAAACATGACCAAATTCAAAACAGCAATTTTTATTTTTTATTTTTATTTAACCAGGTAGGCAAGTTGAAATCAAGTTCTCATTTACAACTGCTACCTGGCCAAGATAAAGCAAAGCAGTTCGACACATACAACAACATAGGGTTACACATGGAATAAACAAACATACAGTCAACAATACAACAGATGCTACTGAACCAGATGTCTATGTGTCAGGGGAGAAGCTCCAGGTGATATCTGATTTTAAGTACCTTGGCATCATACTTGATTCCAACCTCTCTTTTAAAAAGCATGTGAAAAAGTTCATTCAGATAATCAAATTCAACCGAGCTAGTTTCCGATTTATACGAAATTGGTTGACTACAGAGGTAGCAAAACTGTACTTCAAATCTATGATACTCTACCACTTAACATACAGCTTGACTAGTTGGGCCCAAGCTTGCTGTACAACATTAAAACCCATTCAGTCTGTCTACAAACAGGCTCTCAAAGTGCTTGATAGGAAGCCCAATAGCCATCATCACTGTTACATCCTCAGAAAGCATGAGCTCCTGAGTGGGGAAAATCTTGTGCAATACACCGATGCATGTCTTGTATTCAAGATCCTAAATGGCCTGGCACCCCCTCCACTCGGTATTTTTGTTAAACAGAAAACCCAAACATATGGCAGCAGATCCACAAGGTCTGCCATGAGAGGTGACTGTATAGTTCCCTTAAGGAAAACCACCTTTAGTAAATCCGCTTTCTCTGTGAGAGCTTCCCATGTCTGGAATACACTGGCATCAGACACACATAACTGCACCACCTATCAACTTTCACAAAATGTATGAATACATGGCTAAAGTTCAATCAGATTTGTGATCATGATCCCTAGCTGTGTGTTGCTGCTTTCCATGTTGTCTGTTGTCTGTAGCTTGTGAGGTGTGGAAACACTTTGTTGCTTTCATGAATTTTGTCTTGCTGCTTTTTGTTCTATGTTGCTCTGTCTGTATGCTATGTCTTGCTTGTCCTATTTTGTTCTGCGTGGGCTCACTGCTCAATGATAGTCTATATTGTAATTGTTTTTAATAACCTGCCCAGGGACTGCGGTTGAAAATTAGCCGGCTGGCTAAAACCAACGCTTTTACTGAAACGTTGAATAATGTGCACTGTCCCTGTAGAAAATAAAATAAACTCAAACTCAAAAATAAGTCTATATACAAATGTGAGCAAATGAGGTGAGATAAGGGAGATAAAGGCAAAAAAGGCCATGATGGTGAAGTAAGTACAAAATAGCTGGAATGGTAGATTTGCAGTGGAAGAATGTGCAAAATAAATATAGTAGGGGGAAGAGGTAGTTGTTTGGGCTAAATGATAGATGGGCTATGTACAGGTGCAGTAATCTGTGAGCTGCTCTGACAGCTGGTGCTTAAAGCTAGTGAGAGAGATAAGTGTTTCCAGTTTCAGAGATTTTTGTAGTTCGTTCCAGTCATTGGCAGCAGAGAACTAACTGGAAGGAGAGGCGGCCAAAGGATGAATTGGTTTTGGGGCTGACCAGAGAGACATACTTGCTGGAGCACGTGCTACAGGTGGGTGCTGCTATGGAGACCAGCGAGCTGAGATAAGGGGGGACTTTACCTAGCAGGGTCTTGTAGATGACCTGGAGCCAGTGGGTTTGGCGACGAGTATGAAGCGAGGGCCAGCCAACGAGAGCATACAGGTCGCAGTGGTGGGTAGTATATGGGGCTTTGGTGACAAAACGGATGGCACTGTGATAGACTGCATCCAATTTGTTGAGTAGGGTATTGGAGGCTGTTTTGTAAATGACATCGCCGAAGTCTAGGATCGGTAGGATGGTCAGTTTTACGAGGGTATGTTTGGCAGCATGAGTGAAGCGTGCTTTGTTGCGAAATAGGAAGCCAATTCCAGATTTAACTTTGGATTGGAGATGTTTGATGTGAGTCTGGAAGGAGAGTTTACAGTCTAACCAGACACCTAGGTATTTGTAGTTGTCCACATATTCTAAGTCAGAACGGCGGGCAGGTGCAGGCAGCAATCGGTTGAAGAGCATGCATTTGGTGTTACTTGTATTTAAGAGCAGTTGGAGGCCACGGAAGGAGAGTTGTAGGGCATTGAAGCTCGTCTGGAGGTTAGTTAAAACAGTGTCCAAAGAAGGGCCAGGTATACAGAATGGTGTCGTCTGCGTAGAGGTGGATCACAGACTCACCAGCAGCAAGAGCGACATCATTGATGTATTCAGAGAAAAGAGTCAGCCTGAGAATTGAACCCTGTGGCACCCCCATAGAGACTGCAAGAGGCCCGGACAACAGGCCCTCAAGATTTGACACACTGAACTCTATCAGAGAAGTAGTTGGACCAGGCGAGGCAATCATTTGAGAAACCAAGGCTATCGAGTCTGCTGATGAGGATGTGGTGATTGACAGAGTCGAAGGCCTTGGCCAGGTCAATGAATACGGCTGCACAGTATTGTTTCTTATCGATGGAGGTTAAGATATCGTTTAGGACCTTGAGCGTGGCTGAGGTGCACCCATGACCAGCTCTGAAACCAGATTGCATAGCGGAGAAGGTGCGGGGGGATTTGAAATGGTCGGTAATCTGTTTGTTGCCTTGGCTTTCGAAGACCTTACAAAGGCAGGGTAGGATAGATATAGGTCTGTAGCAGTTTGGGTCAAGAGGGGGATGACCGCAGCTGTTAACCAATCTTTGGGAATCTCAGATGACATGAAAGAGAGGTTGAACAGGCTAGTAATAGGGGTTGCAACAATTTCGGCAGATCATTTTAGAAAGAAAGGGTCCAGATTGTCTAGCCCGGCTGATTTGTAGGGGTCCAGATTTTGCAGCTCTTTCAGAACATAAGCTGACTGTATTTGGGAGAAGGAGAATGGGGAAGGCTTGAGCGAGTTGCTGTGCAGTGCAGTTGACCGGGGTAGGGGTAGCCAGGTGGAAAGCATGTCCAGCTGTAGAAAAATGCTTTATTGAAATTCTCAATTATAGTGGGATTTATCAGTGGTGACAGAGTTCCCTATCCTCAGTGCAGTGGGCAGCTGGGAGGAGGTGTTCTTATTCTCCATGGACTTTACAGTGTCCCAGAACTGTTTTGAGTGTGTGTTGCAGGAAGCAAATTTCTGCTTGAAAAAGCTAGCCTTAGCTTTTCTAACTGCCTGTCTATATTGGTTTCTAACTTCCCTGAAAAGTTGCATATCACAGGGCTGTTCGAAGCTAATGCAGAACGCCATAGGATGTTTTTGTGTTGGTTAAGGGCAGTCAGGTCTGGAGAGAACCAAGGGCCAAATCTGTTCCTGGTTTAAAAAAATTTGAATGGGGCATGCTTATTTAAGATGGTGAGGAAGGCAGTTTTTTTTAAATAACCAGGCATCCTCTACTGACGGGATGAGGTCAATATCCTTCCAGGATACCCGGGCCAGGTCGATTAGAAAGGCCTGCTCGCTGAAGTGTTTCAGGGACCGTTTGACAGAGATGACCGCTGACAGATTACGGATGCAGACAATCAAATCAAATGTCTTTATATAGCCCTTTGTACATCAGCTGATATCTCAAAGTGCTGTACAGAAACCCAGCCTAGAACCCCAAACAGCAAGCAATGCAGGTGTAGAAGCAGGCAATGAGGCAGTGATCGCTGAGATCTTGGTTGAAAACAGAGGTGTATTTAGATATCTATGAGGGTGCCCGTGTTTACGGCTTTGGGGTGGTACCTGGTAGGTTCATTGATAATTTGTGTGAGATTGAGGGCATCAAACGTAGATTGTAGGATGGCTGGGTGTTAAGCATGTTCCAGTTTAGGTCACCTAGCAGCACGAGCTCTGAAGATAGATGGGGGGCAATAAGTTCACATATAGTGTCCAGAGCACAGCTGGGGGCAATCTTGTCTTTCGTTATTAAATCTGCAATACACTAATATAATGGTTCAATGTTGTCATTTCACTACTCAGTTTGTCCACTGCCTAATTCATCATCCATCCAGGGGGCTCTGCATGCTGGTCAACAGTGGTTTAATTCATCATCCGTCCAGGGGGCTCTGCATGCTGGTCAACAGTTGTTTAATTCATCATCCGTCCAGGGGGCTCTGCATGCTGGTCAACAATTGTTTAATTCATCATCCATCCAGGGGGCTCTGCATGCTGGTCAACAATTGTTTAATTCATCATCCGCCCATCATCTGTCTGCATGCATCTCCTTATACACATCAGACCAACATACATGTTTTACATCGTCAACAAAAGAGTTGAGGAAACATTTTGTATGATCTCTTGTAAATAACGTTTGGTACTTGGGTTTTCCTTGTTGTTGCCACAATGTTCTGGTCACTACAGCCAATGGGAACTGATATTGCTTCGGAGCAAAGCTCTACTGCGTTAGTGAATATGTCACAGATCCAACTCTATTGGTATATAATATATTTGGGTGAACACTTTGTTTCAATGAAGGATTCTAGCTTTAAGAATCCTCACGATCACATTCACATGTGTACAGCACCAGAGAGTAGACTACTTAGAGATGTTTATTAACATGTAAGAGCAGGAAGGAGAGAAGAGAGGGATGTTTATTAACATGTAACAGAGCAGGAAGGAGAGAAGAGAGGGGGAGTGTGTAACCCCACCCTTCTTAATGGGATACTGATGTGGACTGGTGTATTGGAGTGGATATTACATTTTAGAATATCTATATGCAAAAGAGACTGTGTTCTCTCTCCCTTGTCTGTCTCTCTCTTCCCTCTCTCTCCCCCACTCTCCCTTCTGTGTCTCTCTCTCCTCTCTCTCTCATCTCTCCTCTCTCTCCCCTCTCTCCTCTCTCTCATCTCTCCTCTCTCTCTCATCTCTCCTCTCTCTCTCCTCTCTCCCCTCTCTCCTCTCTCTCTCGCTCCCCTCTCTCTCTCTCTTCTCTCTCTCTCCCTCTCTCTCTTCTCTCTCTCTCCCTCGCTCCCCTCTCTCTCTCTCTTCTCTCTCTCCCTCTCTCTCTTCTCTCTCTCTCCCTCTCTCTCCTCTCTCTCTCTCCCCTCTCTCCTCTCTCTCTCGCTCCCCTCTCTCTCTCTCTTCTCTCTCTCTCCTCTCTCCCCTCTCTCCTCTCTCTCTCGCTCTTCTCTCTCTCTCCTCTCTCTCTCTCTCCTCTCTCTCTCCTCTCTCTCTCTCCTCTCTCTCTCCCCTCTCTCCTCTCTATCTCCTCTCTCTCTCCTCTCTCTCTCGCTCTTCTCTCTCTCTCCTCTCTCTCTCTCCTCTCTCTCTCTCTCCTCTCTCTCTCTCCTCTCTCTCTCCCCTCTCTCCTCTCTATCTCCTCTCTCTCTCTCGCTCCTCTCTCTCCTCTCTCTCTCCTCTCTCTCTCTCACTCTCCCTTCTGTGTCTCTCTCTCCCACTCTCTCTCTCTCTCCCTTCTGTGTCCCTCTCTTTCGGGCAGGTCTGTGTGATTTTGTGTGTTATGAGTGTGGAGGTTGCTGGGCTCAGTGGTCTGTGGAGAGGTCTTCTGGGGTCCTCTAACTCTGGTGTGTATGTAATACTGTGGTTGTAATACATGCGCTACTTGGCCAGAAATATGAACATCGTTTGTCCTCGGTTGCAACACTCGCTGCTGAGTTCCAAACTGCCTCTGGAAGCAACGTCAGCACAATAACTGTTCGTCGAGAGCTTCATGAAATGGGTTTCCATGGCCGAACAGCCGCACACATAACTAAGATCACCATGTGTAATTCTAACTGTTTGGAGTGGTGTAAATCTCGCCACCATTGGACTCTGGAGCTGTAGAAACGCGTTCTCTGGAGTGATGAGTCACGCTTCACCATCTGGCAGCCCGACGGATGAATCAGGGTTTGGCCGATGCCAGGAGAATGCTGCCTGCCAGAATGCATAGTGCTAGCTGTAAAGTTTGGTGGATGATAAAGCCCCTTAGTTACAGTGAAGGGGTATCTTAATGCTTCAGTATACAATTACATTCTAGACAACTCTGTGCTTCCTACTTTGTGGCAACAGTTTGGAGGAGTGAGGTCCATACAGAAATGGTTTGTCGAGAACTTGACTGGCCTGCACAGAGCCCTGACCTCAACCCCATTGAACACCTTTGGGATGACTTGGAATGCCAGCCTAATCTCTCTGTCTCTCTCGCTCTGCCTCTCTCTCGCTCTGCCTCTCTCTCGCTCTGCCTCTCTCTCGCTCTGCCTCTCTCTCGCTCTGCCTCTCTCTCGCTCTGCCTCTCTCTCGCTCTGCCTCTCTCTCGCCCTGTCTCTCTCGCCCTGTCTCTCTCGCTCGCTCTGTCTCTCGCTCGCTCTGTCTCTCTCTCGCTCTGTCTCTCTCTCGCTCTCTCTCTCTCGCTCTGTCTCTCTCTCGCTCTGTCTCTCTCTCGCTCTGTCTCTCGCTCTGTCTCTCTCGCTCTCTCTCTCGCTCTGCCTCTCTCTCGCCCTTCCTCTCTCTCGCCCTGCCTCTCTCTCGCCCTGCCTCTCTCTCGCCCTGTCTCTCTCTCGCTCTGTCTCTCTCTCGCTCTGCCTCTCTCTCGCTCTGTCTCTCTCTCGCTCTGCCTCTCTCTCTCTCGCTCTGTCTCTCTCTCGCTCTGCCTCTCTCTCTCTCGCTCTGTCTCTCTCTCGCTCTGCCTCTCTCTCTCTCGCTCTGTCTCTCTCTCGCTCTGCCTCTCTCTCGCTCTGTCTCTCTCTCGCTCTGCCTCTCTTTCGCTCTGTCTCTCTCTCGCTCTGCCTCTCTCTCGCTCTGTCTCTCTCTCGCCCTGCCTCTCTCTCGCTCTGCCTCTCTCTCGCCCTGCCTCTCTCTCGCCCTGCCTCTCTCTCGCCCTGCCTCTCTCTCGCCCTGCCTCTCTCTCGCCCTGCCTCTCTCTCGCCCTGTCTCTCTCTCGCTCTGTCTCTCTCTCGCTCTGTCTCTCTCTCGCTCTGCCCCTCTCTCGCTCTGTCTCTCTCTCGCTCTGCCTCTCTCTCGCTCTGCCTCTCTCTCGCTCTGTCTCTCTCTCGCTCTGTCTCTCTCTCGCTCTGTCTCTCTCTCGCTCTGTCTCTCTCTCGCTCTGTCTCTCTCTCGCTCTGTCTCTCTCTCGCCCTGTCTCTCTCTCGCCCTGTCTCTCTCTCGCCCTGTCTCTCTCTCGCCCTGTCTCTCTCTCGCCCTGTCTCTCTCTCGCCCTGTCTCTCTCTCACTCTGCCCCCCCCCCCCCCCCCCCCCCCCCCCCGCTTCCATTGTTCTTGTTTTCCATGTATAATGTTTTGGTTAGCTATGGTTTATTCAGGCCAATCAGAGCTTTGTTTGTCTAATTTTCCAGTCAGCCACGTGGTTCTCCCCTGGTCTCATTAGTTTGGACGCGATAGTGTGTGTGTGTGTGTTCAATGACTCAGAGGTCATCTTATAGTGGGCTGGACAAGAAGGAGAGGGAGACACATCCTGTTTCTAATACAGACTTTTAAGATGGCTGACATTCTGACGAGTACCCCCCCCCCCCATACCTTATATTTTACTGTGTTGTTATTATGGCGGCGGTTTCTCTCTCACATCCCTCTGTTCTCCCATACTGTTAGATTCCACACACACAGAGCTCCAGCCTCATGCTGAGTGGTGTCAGGACCTTCCATACTGTTAGATTCCACACACACAGAACTCCAGCCGCATGCTGAGTGGTGACAGAACCTTCCATACTGTTAGATTCCACACACACAGAGCTCCAGCCTCATGCTGAGTGGTGTCAGGACCTTCCATACTGTTAGATTCCACACACACACAGAACTCCAGCCGCATGCTGAGTGGTGACAGAACCTTCCATACTGTTAGATTCCACACACACAGAGCTCCAGCCTCATGCTGAGTGGTGTCAGGACCTTCCATACTGTTAGATTCCACACACACAGAGCTCCAGCCTCATGCTGAGTGGTGTCAGAACAGTCTGTTTCCAACGAGAGCCACGAGGCTGAGAGGAGACAGACTGGGGAGACTGACCTCTAACCCCTGACCTGTGACTCGGTAGCTCTGTCTGCCTGGTTGTCTCTAGGGGAGAGGGGCAACAGCTGCCCTCACTCTGTCTACACTGCTCTTTTTAAGCAAGGCCCACACACACACACACACACTGCATACCAACACATACACACACTGCATACCAGCAGACATATGCTCAAATACCAATACTGATACAAATATATACACACTCGCATACACCTACACTTCAACACATAGTAACACACTTTATACAGTCTCACACAGTCTAAGATTAGGCACTCATTCTGAATGGTTAAGATTAGGCACTCATTCTGAATGGTTAAGATTAGGCACTCATTCTGAATGGTTAAGATTAGGCACTCATTCTGAATGGTTAAGATTAGGCACTCATTCTGAATGGTTAAGATTAGGCACTCATTCTGAATGGTTAAGATTAGGCACTCATTCTGAATGGTTAAGATTAGGGTTAAGGTTTAGGATAGTGGTAAAATAAAAAACCAACGTCCACGACTGAGATTGAACACACAACCTTCTGACCCAGAGTCAGGGGATTACCTGTCCACAAAGCCCTAACAAAACCCAAGCCTGCTGATGGTAATATCACGCACTGTTGCCCCTAGTGGCTGGTGTTGACGCCATTTCTCAACGTCCTCAGGACATGGATAGATGTCCAATTTTGACTAAAATCTTGAACTACTGGCTATTCTCCTCTGTCATGTGATGGTGTTTAAAGGAATGGTGACATCACAAAGAGGCGTTGCGAACATCACTATAGACCCATCTGCTAGGTCATAACACCACCCTAAACCACCAATCACAAAAGATTACGAATAACAAAGCACCAATCACAATAGATGGACACACATAAAGAGCCAGTCACAATAGACACACTCTCTCCTCAGCAGGCCTGCCCTTTAACAGGGGGGTGACCCTAATAAAGACCTTCCCTCACCGTAGGGCTCCCTGTACACCTCAACAATACACACGCTTTCCAAAAGTTACTGACCAACAAAACCCTCATCTAGACAAGTCAAACCCCCTTTTCTCTCTCTCTCTCTCTCTCTCTCTCGCTCTCTCACTCTCTCTCACTCTCTCACTCACACTCACACACTGCCCTTTCTGCTTTGAGAGCAGTTGTCACAAATGGTTTGTTATGGGAATAATTGTATTGCCTGTCTTGCCTGGGGAGGGCGATGGAGCTTCTATAACCAGACACACTGTCTGCTGCTCCAGTTGGGAGCTTCTATAACCAGACACACTGTCTGCTGCTCCAGCTGGGAGCTTCTATAACCAGACACACTGTCTGCTGCTCTAGTTGGGAGCTTCTATAACCAGACACACTGTCTGCTGCTCTAGTTGGGAGCTTCTATAACCAGACACACTGCTGCTCCTCTCTACACAGACACATGACTATAGACCTCTCCCTCTACACAGACACATGACTATAGACCTCTCCCTCTACACAGACACATGACTATAGACCTCTACACAGACACATGACTATAGACCTCTACACAGACACATGACTATAGACCTCTCCCTCTACACAGACACATGACTATAGACCTCTACACAGACACATGACTATAGACCTCTACAGACACATGACTATAGACCTCTACAGACACATGACTATAGACCTCTACAGACACATGCCTATAGACCTCTACAGACACATGACTATAGACCTCTACAGACACATGACTATAGACCTCTACAGACACATGACTATAGACCTCACCCTCTACACAGACACATGACTATAGACCTCTCCCTCTACACAGACACATGGCTATAGACCTCTCCCTCTACACAGACACATGACTATAGACCTCTACACAGACACATGACTATAGACCTCTACACAGACACATGACTATAGACCTCTACACAGACACATGACTATAGACCTCTACACAGACACATGACTATAGACCTCTACACAGACACATGACTATAGACCTCTACACAGACACATGACTATAGACCTCTACACAGACACATGACTATAGACCTCTACACAGACACATGACTATAGACCTCTACACAGACGCATGACTATAGACCTCTCCCTCTACACAGACACATGACTATAGACCTCTCCCTCTACACAGACACATGACTATAGACCTCTCCCTCTACACAGACACATGACTATAGACCTCTCCCTCTACACAGACACATGACTATAGACCTCTCCCTCTACACAGACACATGACTATAGACCTCTCCCTCTACACAGACACATGACTATAGACCTCTCCCTCTACACAGACACATGACTATAGACCTCTCCCTCTACACAGACACATGACTATAGACCTCTACACAGACACATGACTATAGACCTCTACACAGACACATGACTATAGACCTCTACACAGACACATGACTATAGACCTCTCCCTCTACACATGACTATAGACCTCTCCCTCTACACATGACTATAGACCTCTCCCTCTACACAGACACATGACTATAGACCTCTACACAGACACAAACATGAAAACTCTCACTGGCACAATAAGTGACTTTCCCCATCAGTCAGTAATTATGAAGACTCCCTTATTGTGTAATGTGTCGCAGATGATCTTTAAACCACTCTGTGTCCCCATCTCCCCTCTCACGCACACACACTCACTCACTCAGGAACACCCTCTCTCTCACACACACACATACACACAGAGTTATAAACAAAATTGAACACAGGCAGCATGTTTTTGAGGCATTGTGCTGGGTTCTTGTCTAGACATCTCATTTCCTGGTGGGAAGAGAACTCTTCAGTCCCAGAGCCAAACTCCCCTCTCAGCTCTGACTGGAGAACCAGTTACGATAGCACCAGGAGCTGGTTACGATAGCACCAGGAGCTGGTTACGATAGCACCAGGAGCTGGTTACGATAGCACCAGGAGCTAGTTACGATAGCACCAGGAGCTAGTTACGATAGCACCAGGAGCTGGTTACGATAGCACCAGGAGCTGGTTACGATAGCACCAGGAGCTGGTTACGATAGCACCAGGAGCTGGTTACGATAGCACCAGGAGCTGGTTACGATAGCACCAGGAGCTGGTTACGATAGCACCAGGAGCTGGTTACGATAGCACCAGGAGCTGGTTACGATAGCACCAGGAGCTAGTTACGATAGCACCAGGAGCTGGTTACGATAGCACCAGGAGCTGGTTACGATAGCACCAGGAGCTGGTTACGATAGCAGTTGAGGTTACTATCAGCACAGATGGGCTTTGTCCTGATCAGTCAGGAATTGATCTGTTCTTCTAACCAACATCATCCTCTATTTCGTTCAAAACAACCAGTGTCCTCTCCCTGATTCGCCGACCCCCAAACCTGTGTCCTCTCCCTGATTCGCCGACCCCCAAACCAGTCCTCTCCCTGATTCGCTGACCCCCAAACCAGTGTCCTCTCCCTGATTCGCCGACCCCCAAACCAGTGTCCTCTCCCTGATTCGCCGACCCCCAAACCAGTGTCCTCTCCCTGATTCGCCGACCCCCAAACCAGTGTCCTCTCCCTGATTCGCCGACCCCCAACCAGTGTCCTCTCCCTGATTCGCCGACCCCCAAACCTGTGTCCTCTCCCTGATTCTCTGACCCCCAAACCAGTCCTCTCCTTGATTCGCCGACCCCCAAACCAGTGTCCTCTCCCTGATTCGCCGACCCCCAAACCAGTCCTCTCCTTGATTCGCCGACCCCCAAACCAGTGTCCTCTCCCTGATTCGCCGACCCCCAAACCAGTGTCCTCTCCCTGATTCTCTGATTAGTGGTTTAGTCTTTATTCTGACCTCTCTCTCTCTAGCTCACTGTGGTTCTAATCATCAACCCCTTTCTTTCCTCTTTCTGTTCTCTCTCTCCTGAGGGAGAGGAGTGGTGCAGAATTGACAGCCTTTGAAATTTCTTCTCATGTTGGGTCTCTGGGACTGGCTCTGATCTGTACTTCTCTCACTCTATCAGAGTCATTTGCATAATGTCTAAATAGTGTGTGTGTGACTGTGAAATCTCTCTGTTCTGAACACCCTGGGGTGGATGCTACTTTAAAGGCCTGGCTGCCTGTTTTCGTCAGCATTGATGAAGTTCTGTGAAGCCGAGTACTGTTCAAGTGAAACGGACTGAATTACATAACCGCTAATGTATCTCTCCATCTTCCTCTGACTGATCCCTCTCTCCTCCTCTTCCTCCCCAGACTCACAGCTAGTGCTGGAGACCTGCTCGGGTTGTGTGTGTGTGTGTGTGTGTGTGTGTGTGTGTGTGTGTGTGTGTGTGTGTGTGTGTGTGTGTGTGTGTGTGTGTTTGCATCCGTGTCCAGAGTCTTACTACCAGGTCAACTCCAGAATACACTACTGCATCTCACTGACTGCTCTAAACTCTCTCACACACACACACCTACATCCAACTGTGTGTGTTCTCGGTCACATTTTGTGTATGTGTGATACAAACCCACAGTTCTTTTGCAGCAAGTCTTGAGGAATAATTGTACTCATTTCTCAGACACACACACACAATCCCCGTCTGATCTATATAATTCAACATGGCCACTGCGGCACAGCTGTCCACCCACGCAGGAGAATAGGGAGGGAGGGAGGGAGGGAGGGAGGGGAGGGGGAAAATTTTCTCGCTCCTCTCTCCCCTTTCTCTCATCTTCCTACTACAGGCATTATCCTTCCATCCCTCTACATTTCTCTGTGTCAGCAGGATCATGTAGAGCGCTAGTAATCTGACACATAGTGAAGGGTTCGGTACACACACAGACTAATCCTCACTCACATTAACACCACTGCTGTGTTCGTGTGTGTACACATTTACTATACTTGTGAGTACCAAAAGTCCTGGCAAGAATTAAAGCAACTAAAATTCAGAGAAGTGAGGATATTTTGCCAGTCCTCACTTGTAAAAAGTATATTTTAGGCTTACGGGTTAGTTTTATGGTTAGGGTTAGGGAATAAAGGATTCTGAATGGGGATCAATTGTTTGTCCTAAAAAAGTCCTCACAGTTCTAGTAAGACATACAGTTGAAGTCGGAAGTTTACATACATTTATGTTGGAGTCATTAAAACTCATTTTTCAAGTCGTTTAGGACATCTACTTTGTGCATGACACAAGTAATTTTTCCAACAATTGTTTATAGACAGATTATTTCACTTCTAACCCACTGGAATTGTTACAGTGAATTATAAGTTTACATACACTAGGTTGACTGTGCCTTTAAACAGCTTGGAAAATTCCAGAAAATGATGGCATGGCTTTAGAAGCATCTGGTAGGCTAGTCAATTGGAAGTGTACCTGTGGATGTATTTCAAGGCCTACCTTCAAACTCTGTGCCTCTTTGCTTGACATCATGGGAAAATCAAAAGAAATCGGCCAAGACCTCAGAAAAAGAATTGTAGACCTCCACAAGTCTGGTTCATCCTTGGGAGCAATTTCCAAATGCCTGTAGGTACCACATTCATCTGTACAAACAATAGTACGCAAGTATAAACACCATGGGACCACGCAGCCGTCATACCGCTCAGGAAGGAGACGCGTTCTGTCTCCTAGAGATGAACGTACTTTGGTGCGAAAAGTGCAAATCAATCCCAGATCAACAGCAAAGGACCTTGTGAAGATGCTGGAGGAAATGGGTACAAAAGTATCTATATCCACAGTAAATATCACAGTATATCTATATCCACAGTCCTATACCGACATAACCTGAAAGGCCGCTCAGCAAGGAAGCCACTGCTCCAAACCGCCATAAAAAAGCCAAACTACGGTTTGCAACTGCACATGGGAACAAAGATCGTAACTATTGGAGAAATGTCCTCTGGTCTGATGAAACAAAAATAAAAGTGTTTGGCCATAATGACCATCGTTATGTTTGGAGGGAAAAGGGGGGGGTTTGCAAGCCGAAGAACACCATCCCAACCGTGAAGCACAGGGCTGGCAGCATCATGTTGTGGGGGTGCTTTGCTGCAGGAGGGACCGGTGCACTTCACAAAATAGATGGCATCATGAGGGAAGAAAATATGGTGGAAATGTTGAAGCAACATCTCAAGACATCAGTCAGGAAGTTAAAGCTTGGTGGCAAATTAGTCTTCCAAATGACCCCAAGCATACTTCCAAGGTTGTTGCAAAATGGCTTAAGGACAACGAAGTCAAGGTATTGGAGTGGTCATCACAAAGCCCTGACCTCATTCCTATAGAAAATTTGTGGGCAGAACTGAAAAGTGTGTGCAACCAAGGGGGCCTACAAACCTGACTTAGTTACACCAGCTCTGTCAGGAGGAATGGGCCAAAATTCACCCAACTTATTGTGGGAAGCTTGTGGAAGACCACCCGAAATGTTTGACCCAAGTTAAACAATTTAAAGTCAATGCTACCAAATACTAATTGAGTGTATGTAAACTTCTGACCCACTGGGAATGTAATGAAAGAAATAAAAGCTGAAATAAATCATTCTCTCTACTATTATTTTTACAAGGATTGAATGTCAGGAATGGTGAAAAACTGAGTTTAAATATAGTTGGCTAAGGTGTATGTAAACTTTCGACTTCAACTGTAGTTGTGTGTGCGTCACCAGTGAACACAGGCTTGTTCATGTGGTCCTGATGACCAGTATCAACAGATGGTATATTCCTTCAGACAGCCCGCCTCGGGGGAGTCAGTCTCTCTCTGCCAGCTGCATCCCAAATGGCACCTTATTCCCTACATAGTGCACTACTTTTGATAAGATCCCTATGGAGTCTTGTAAAAAAGTAGTGCACTACATAAGGAATAGAGTGCCGCAGTCTGGTTGTTTGCAGTGAGACGTTTGGTTTGCTAGTCTTTAACCTGTACTGAACTGACCCCTGTATCCACTGTCCCTCTGAGCTTGTCTGGTAACACAATATGACCAATCCCTGAAATGACCTGTCTGACCTCTCTCTCGTTCTCTCACTTTCTATTTTTCACAGCAAACCGGAGAGCTGGTCATGCAGTGACGAACATCTTGGCCAAAGAGTTGATGCAGGAGGACACTGCACCCCGCTTCAGCAAACCACCCAATAAGAAGACCAAGATGGCGCAGATGGAGGAGCCTAGCATAGAGGGGGCGGGGTCACTAGAGGACCTCTTAGAGGACAGTCTATCACGGTCCAATTAAAGGAGATGGGTGGAAGTTTGCCCTTAGCCACAGATCTAGGATAAGCTCATCTTACTCATATCCTAACCTTAACCATAGAGAAATATAGAAACTGTTCTTCAATCAGTGTCTAAGGGCAACTTCATCCTCCTGCCAGTTGAAGGAGGAGTCTGTGCCCATTGTCCTTCATGGGACCACCGGATTGGACATGCTGGGACTGAAGGAGCCAATGGGTGAGGGCGGGGCTCTCACCATGACACAGTCCCAGGGTTTTCCACGCTGAGGGACGACTCTTGCTTTGCCATATAAACATATCCCTGTTCAAGCATCAGCATCTGCACACATCCACAGCACTCTCTCTCTCTCTCTCACATACATCCACTTCACTCTCTCTCTCTCTCTCTCACATACATCCACTGCACTCTCTCTCTCTCACACACATCCACTGCACTCTGTCTATATTTCTCTCACACACACACACACACACACACTATCTATCGGTCTACTTTCCTCTGTCTGAAGTGCATCGTGAGAATCCAAAGACTCTTTCTCAGGAGGAGGGGTCCTACATTTTCCCCGAGGGATGGTGGGGATGTCCTGCTGTATGGAAGCCCTGGGTGGTTTTTGGAACACTTCTTTTCCCACGTGGTTTGATTTAAAACCTATTAAATGTTGCTCTTTAATTGTCAAATATACTGTATGCTAATGTTGTGCTGTATACTGTATGTTTATAAAAGAAACAGGTGCCAACCAATACAATTCCAAGCTTCACATTTCAGCTGTCGTGTTGTCCAATAGGGTTAGGGTGGACCAAACAAAAACCTTCTACCTTAAAGTGTGTGTCTGTCTCTTTCTGTGTGTCTGTATGTTTGTCTCTCTGTGTCTCTCTCTCTCTCGCTCTCTCTGTGTGTGTGTGTGTGTGTGTGTGTGTTTATATGATATCACATGTTGAGTGTGTTCCACAATCCTCATCTCCACTGTTCCACAATCCTCATCTCCACTCTTCCACAATCCTCATCTCCACTGTTCCACAATCCTCATCTCCACTGTTCCACAATCCTCATCTCCACTGTTCCACAATCCTCATCTCCACTGTTCCACAATCCTCATCTCCACTGTTCCACAATCCTCATCTCCACTGTTCCACAATCCTCATCTCCACTGTTCCACAATCCTCATCTCCACTGTTCCACAATCCTCATCTCCACTGTTCCACAATCCTCATCTCCACTGTTCCACAATCCTCATCTCCACTGTTCCACAATCCTCATCTCCACTGTTCCACAATCCTCATCTCCACTGTTCCACAATCCTCATCTCCACTGTTCTATCTCCCTGGTTGACAGGGAGGAGTCACTGATTTACTGGCTATATTTAGAGCACTCATGGGCTTTCTCGTGGCTTTTCTCATGGGCTTTCTGGTGGGCTTTCTCGTGGCTTTTCTCATGAGCTTTCTGGTGGGCTTTCTGGTGGGCTTTCTCGTGGCTTTTCTCATGAGCTTTCTGGTGGGCTTTCTCGTGTAAGTCGCTTTGGATAAAAGCATCTGCTAAATGGCATATTATAGATTATTATTAAAAGAGAAGTGTGTGTGTCGGTGTAATGGGGGCTGTTTGTGTATTTATGTAGTGTGTGTGTGTGTGTGTGTCAGTTTGTGCATGGGTATGTTCTGTCTGTAAATACTGTCCGCTACTGCCTCTGTCTGCTGTCAGCATAACTGCTAGATTTCATAAACAGAGCTGTGGTCTTTCTGCTGAGGTTACTGGAGGACCTGCCCAAAAACTGCTGAGATATGTTTGTGTGTGTGTGTCCCAGTGTGTGTGTTTGCCCTTTTGGACAGCAGAACCTGTTGCTTAATGTCTGGACTTGCTTTTCTCTATTCCGTAGCCATCAGCAAATGTTGCTGCCGCAACGCTCGCATTGTGAGGAGTAGTTCTGTCAGCTGCCTCATGCAATACCAATCCCTATGCAAATATAACACATCCCTACCGCTGATCTCAAGTCGGTCTCAAGCGGTTTGAACATCTGCATGTTCAAACTGCTGTGGTTTCCATAAGTACTGATCAGTTTGTACTGTAGAGCCAAGCACAAGTTGTTTAAGGGCTGTTACCAACACACCATGTTGTTGTCGAGCTGAGAGATGAGTTGATGGTAATTGTTGATTCCTACAGAGGTATTAAAAGGACCAACGTTATCACAATGTTTGTGCCGTGATACATTTCCAGCTTGTCCTCCAGTCAGTTAAATGCTGGGGAGAATGTCTGACTGGAGACATTTAGCCCTCAGATAGGGATTGTTCGACAGAAACACAACTACAACATTGTGTCAACCGCAAGACAGCGTTCCTTGTGCAAATGAGTTATTTCATGTGATCCTATCTCTATCGAATTTCTCTTTCAAACGTTGCTGAGAGGTTAAAAAACATAAATGGAAAATAATACAATTTTCTAGTCTATTTTCTTTATCAATTTTTTTTTCTTCATTTGATTAGTTTGTTTTCTATGTCAATTTTTACTCTTGCTTGTTTTAATGCTAGTGAGGTTTCATTTTGTTTTGAGAGATATCACTGTGGTAATGTGTATATGGTATTATGTATGAAGTCCTTCTGTTAAAATATCGTCAATAAGAATGTCAGGATTATTTTGTACGACAGACTTTGTGTGTGTGTGTGTGATTGCAAATTAAAAACAGAGCTCTGTTCCTGGTTCTCAGCCAGAAGAAATTCCATCCGAGGTACATTTCTCTGCACCCCAGGGGTTAGAGAGACGATGTGTGTACTGGATCTGACACGCACACACACACACACACACACACAAAGTCCATTTGGAAGAGCTATTACATCACCACAGAGTCAGACTTTACAGGCCTATACTGTATCATCACACAGTATTTCCTGTTGTGACCATGTTACGGCTGTACTAACACACACTGCCATGGTGAGGCTGTGTTTCTGCTGTCGGTCCAGGTCCCAGATGTTTGCTGGTGAGTTTTCCACAGACTTCTGCCAATGTACGTTCCACAGTTCCCAATGATCCCTCACTGGGACATCCACTGGACGAGCACCAGACTGTGTGAGAGAGAGAGAGACATGGACACGTTTGCCTGTTTTTTTCTCAGTTCTTATTTTTTCCTAAACTCCTCTCCCTGATGGTGGTGGAGGGTTAGAGGTCAGTCTGACTACTCTCTAAACTCCTCTCCCTGATGGTGGAGGGTTAGAGGTCAGTCTGACTACTCTCTAAACTCCTCTCCCTGATGGTGGTGGAGGGTTAGAGGTCAGTCTGACTATACACTAGGAACCAGCCAGGGGACTGTGGAAGCCACTTTAAAGGTCAATGATTGAGTAGAAAATATGGTCATTATTTTATTCAACTTCCACTGTCCTCCAAGAATGGCTGACTATGATATAGTGACAGGCTACTTTCCCATTCCAATGAAGACCTTAGAAAGGGAGGATGTTCTCTGTGACACACCACACATTTCTTCAGTAAGGAGAAGATCTACTGCCCTCTCCCTTTCCCCCCCTCATTAACACTGGTGTTGATTTAACCAAGACCCCTCTCCCTTTCCCCCCCTCATTAACACAGGTGTCGATTTAACCAAGACCCCTCTCCCTTTCCCCCCCTCATTAACACTGGTGTCGATTTAACCAAGACCCCTCTCCCTTTCCCCCCCCCATTAACACTGGTGTTGATTTAGCCAAGACCCCTCTCCCTCCCCCCCCCCCATTAACACTGGTGTTGATTTAACCAAGACCCCTTCCCCCCCCTCATTAACACTGGTGTTGATTTAACTCTCTAAACTCCTTTCCCTGATGGTGGAGGGTTAGAGGTCAGTCTGACTACTCTCTAAACTCCTCTCCCTGATGGTGATGGAGGGTTAGAGGTCAGTCTGACTACACACTGGAACCAGCCAGGGGACTGTGGAAGCCACTTTAAAGGTCAATGATTGAGTAGAAAATATGGTCATTATTTTATTCAACTTCCACTGTCCTCCAAGAATGGCTGACTATGATATAGTGACAGGCTACTTTCCCATTCCAATGAAGACCTTAGAAAGGGAGGATGTTCTCTGTGACACACCACACATTTCTTCTTCAGTAAGGAGAAGATCTACTGCCCTGTCCCTTTCCCCCCCTCATTAACACTGGTGTTGATTTAACCAAGACCCCTCTCCCTTTCCCCCCCTCATTAACACTGGTGTCGATTTAACCAAGACCCCTCTCCCTTTCTCCTCATTAACACTGGTGTTGATTTAACAAAGACCTCTCTCCCTTTCCCCTCATTAACACTGGTGTTGATTTAACCAAGACCCCTCTCCCTTTCCCCCCCTCATTAACACTGGTGTTGATTTAACCAAGACCCCTCTCCCTTTCTCCTCATTAACACTGGTGTTGATTTAACAAAGACCTCTCTCCCTTTCCCCTCATTAACACTGGTGTTGATTTCACCAAGACCCCTCTCCCTTCCCCCCCCCCCCTCATTAACACTGGTGTTGATTTAACCAAGACCCCTCTCCCTTTCCCCCCCTCATTAACACTGGTGTCGATTTAACCAAGACCCCTCTCCCTTTCCCCCCTCATTAACACTGGTGTTGATTTAACCAAGACCCCTCTCCCTTTCCCCCCCCCCCCCCCCATTAACACTGGTGTTGATTTAACCAAGACCCCTCTCCCTTTCCCCCCCTCATTAACACTGGTGTTGATTTAACCAAGACCCCCCCCCCCCCCCTCATTAACACTGGTGTTGATTTAACTCTCTAAACTCCTCTCCCTGGTGGTGGAGGGTTAGAGGTCAGTCTGACTACTCTCTAAACTCCTCTCCCTGATGGTGATGGAGGGTTAGAGGTCAGTCTGACTACTCTCTAAACTCCTCTCCCTGATGGTGGTGGAGGGTTAGAGGTAAGTCTGACTACACACTGGGAACCAGCCAGGGGACTGTGGAAGCCACTTTAAAGGTCAATGATTGAGTAGAAAATATGGTCATTATTTTATTCAACTTCCACTGTCCTCCAAGAATGGCTGACTATGATATAGTGACAGGCTACTTTCCCATTCCAATGAAGACCTTAGAAAGGGAGGATGTTCTCTGTGACACACCACACATTTCTTCTTCAGTAAGGAGAAGATCTATTGCCCTCTCCCTTTCCCCCCCTCATTAACACTGGTGTTGATTTAACCAAGACCCCTCTCCCTTTTCCCCCCTCATTAACACTGGTGTCGATTTAACCAAGACCCCTCTCCCTTTCCCCCCCTCATTAACACTGGTGTTGATTTAACCAAGACCCCTCTCCCTTTCCCCCCCTCATTAACACTGGTGTTGATTTAACCAAGACCCCTTCCCCCCCCCCCCCTCATTAACACTGGTGTTGATTTAACCAAGACCCCTCTCCCTTTCCCCTCATTAACACTGGTGTTGATTTAACCAAGACCCCTCTCCCTTTCCCCTCATTAACACTGGTGTTGATTTAACCAAGACCCCTCTCCCTTCCCCCCCCCCCTCATTAACACTGGTGTTGATTTAACCAAGACCCCCCCCCCCCCCCCTCATTAACACTGGTGTTGATTTAACCAAGACCCCTCTCCCTTTCTCCTCATTAACACTGGTGTTGATTTAACCAAGACCACTCTCCCTTTCCCCTCATTAACACTGGTGTTGATTTAACCAAGACCCCTCTCCCTTTCTCCTCATTAACACTGGTGTTGATTTAACCAAGACCACTCTCCCTTTCCCCTCATTAACACTGGTGTTGATTTAACCAAGACCCCTCTCCCTTTCCCCTCATTAACACTGGTGTTGATTTAACCAAGACCCCCCCCCCCCCCCCCCCATTAACACTGGTGTTGTTTTAACCAAGACCCCTCTCCCTTTCCCCCCCTCATTAACACTGGTGTTGATTTAACCAAGACCCCTTCCCCCCCCCCCCCTCATTAACACTGGTGTTGATTTAACCAAGACCCCTCTCCCTTTCTCCTCATTAACACTGGTGTTGATTTAACCAAGACCCCTCTCCCTTTCCCCTCATTAACACTGGTGTTGATTTAACCAAGACCCATCTCCCTTTCTCCCCCTCATTAACACTGGTGTTGATTTAACCAAGACCCCTCTCCCTTTCTCCCCCTCATTAACACTGGTGTTGATTTAACCAAGACCCCTTTCCCCCCCTCATTAACACTGGTGTCGATTTAAATCCAAATCAAATCAAATGTATTTATATAGCCCTTCGTACATCAGCTGATATCTCAAAGTGCTGTACAGAAACCCAGCCTAAAACCCCAAACAGCAAGCAATGCAGGTGTAGAAGCACGGTGGCTAGGAAAAACTCCCTAGAAAGGCCAATACCTAGGAAGAAACCTAGAGAGGAACCAGGCTATGTGGGGTGGCCAGTCCTCTTCTGGCTGTGCCGGGTGGAGATTATAACAGAACATGGCCAAGATGTTCAAATGTTCATAAATGACCAGCATGGTCGAATAATAATAAGGCAGAACAGTTGAAACTGGAGCAGCAGCACAGTCAGGTGGAAGTTGAAACTGGAGCAGCAGCATGGCCAGGTGGACTGGGGACAGCAAGGAGTCATCATGTCAGGTAGTCCTGGGGCATGGTCCTAGGGCTCAGGTCCTCCGAGAGAGAGAAAGAAAGAGAGAAGGAGAGAATTAGAGAACGCACACTTAGATTCACACAGGACACCGAATAGGACAGGAGAAGTACTCCAGATATAACAAACTGACCCCAGCCCCCCGACACATAAACTACTGCAGCATAAATACTGGAGGCTGAGACAGGACGGGTCAGGAGACACTGTGGCCCCATCCGAGGACACCCCCGGACAGGGCCAAACAGGAAGGATATAACCCCACCCACTTTGCCAAAGCACAGCCCCCACACTTCCTAGGTATTGGCCTTTCTAGGGAGTTTTTCCTAGCCACCGTGCTTCTACACCTGCATTGCTTGCTGTTTGGGGTTTTAGGCTGTGTTTCTGTACAGCACTTTGAGATATCAGCTGATGTACGAAGGGCTATATAAATAAATTTGATTTGATTTGTGTTGATTTAACCAAGACCACTCTCCCTTTCCCCTCATTAACACTGGTGTTGATTTAACCAAGACCCCTCTCCCTTTCCCCCCCTCATTAACACTGGTGTTGATTTAACCAAGACCTCTCTCCCTTTCTCCCCCTCATTAACACTGGTGTTGATTTAACCAAGACCCCTCTCCCCTCATTAACACTGGTGTTGATTTAACCAAGACCCCTCTCCCTTTCCCCTCATTAACACTGGTGCTGATTTAACCAAGACCCCTCTCCCTTTCCCCTCATTAACACTGGTGCTGATTTAACCAAGACCCCTCTCCCTTTCCCCTCATTAACACTGGTGCTGATTTAACCAAGACCCCTCTCCCTTTCCCCTCATTAACACTGGTGTTGATTTAACCAAGACCCCTCTCCCTTTCCCCTCATTAACACTGGTGTTGATTTAACCAAGACACCCCCCCCCCCCTCATTAACACTGGTGTTGATTTAACCAAGACCCCTCTCCCTTTCCCCTCATTAACACTGGTGTTGATTTAACCAAGACACCCCCCCCCCCTCATTAACACTGGTGTTGATTTAACCAAGACCCCTCTCCCTTTCCCCTCATCAACACTGGTGTTGATTTAACCAAGACCCCTCGCCCTTTCCCCCCCTCATTAACACTGGTGTTGATTTAACCAAGACCCCTCGCCCTTTCCCCCCCTCATTAACACTGGTGTTGATTTAACCAAGACCCCTCTCCCTTTCCCCTCATTAACACTGGTGTTGATTTAACCAAGACCCCTCTCCCTTTCCCCTCATCAACACTGGTGTTGATTTAACCAAGACCCCTCGCCCTTTCCCCCCCTCATTAACACTGGTGTTGATTTAACCAAGACCCCTCGCCCTTTCCCCCCCTCATTAACACTGGTGTTGATTTAACCAAGACCCCTCGCCCTTTCCCCCCCTCATTAACACTGGTGTTGATTTAACCAAGACCCCTCTCCCTTTCCCCTCATTAACACTGGTGTTGATTTAACCAAGACCCCTCTCCCTTTCCCCTCATTAACACTGGTGTTGATTTAACCAAGACCCCTCTCCCTTTCCCCTCATTAACACTGGTGCTGATTTAACCAAGACCCCTCTCCCTTTCCCCTCATTAACACTGGTGCTGATTTAACCAAGACCCCTCTCCCTTTCCCCTCATTAACACTGGTGCTGATTTAACCAAGACCCCTCTCCCTTTCCCCTCATTAACACTGGTGTTGATTTAACCAAGACACCCCCCCCCCCTCATTAACACTGGTGTTGATTTAACCAAGACCCCTCTCCCTTTCCCCTCATTAACACTGGTGTTGATTTAACCAAGACACCCCCCCCCCTCATTAACACTGGTGTTGATTTAACCAAGACCCCTCTCCCTTTCCCCTCATCAACACTGGTGTTGATTTAACCAAGACCCCTCGCCCTTTCCCCCCCTCATTAACACTGGTGTTGATTTAACCAAGACCCCTCGCCCTTTCCCCCCCTCATTAACACTGGTGTTGATTTAACCAAGACCCCTCTCCCTTTCCCCTCATTAACACTGGTGTTGATTTAACCAAGACCCCTCTCCCTTTCCCCTCATCAACACTGGTGTTGATTTAACCAAGACCCCTCGCCCTTTCCCCCCCTCATTAACACTGGTGTTGATTTAACCAAGACCCCTCGCCCTTTCCCCCCCTCATTAACACTGGTGTTGATTTAACCAAGACCCCTCGCCCTTTCCCCCCCTCATTAACACTGGTGTTGATTTAACCAAGACCCCTCTCCCTTTCCCCTCATTAACACTGGTGTTGATTTAACCAAGACCCCTCTCCCTTTCCCCTCATTAACACTGGTGTTGATTTAACCAAGACCCCTCTCCCTTTCCCCTCATTAACACTGGTGCTGATTTAACCAAGACCCCTCTCCCTTTCCCCTCATTAACACTGGTGCTGATTTAACCAAGACCCCTCTCCCTTTCCCCTCATTAACACTGGTGCTGATTTAACCAAGACCCCTCTCCCTTTCCCCTCATTAACACTGGTGTTGATTTAACCAAGACCCCCCCCCCCCCGTCCCCCCCTCATTAACACTGGTGTTGATTTAACCAAGACCCCTCTCCCTTTCCCCTCATTAACACTGGTGCTGATTTAACCAAGACCCCTCTCCCTTTCCCCTCATTAACACTGGTGTTGATTTAACCAAGACCCCTCTCCCTTTCCCCTCATTAACACTGGTGTTGATTTAACCAAGACACCCCCCCCCCTCATTAACACTGGTGTTGATTTAACCAAGACCCCTCTCCCTTTCCCCTCATTAACACTGGTGTTGATTTAACCAAGACACCCCCCCCCCCTCATTAACACTGGTGTTGATTTAACCAAGACCCCTCTCCCTTTCCCCTCATCAACACTGGTGTTGATTTAACCAAGACCCCTCGCCCTTTCCCCCCCTCATTAACACTGGTGTTGATTTAACCAAGACCCCTCGCCCTTTCCCCCCCTCATTAACACTGGTGTTGATTTAACCAAGACCCCTCTCCCTTTCCCCTCATTAACACTGGTGTTGATTTAACCAAGACCCCTCTCCCTTTCCCCTCATTAACACTGGTGTTGATTTAACCAAGACCCCCCCCCCCCCGTCCCCCCCTCATTAACACTGGTGTTGATTTAACCAAGACCCCTCTCCCTTTCCCCTCATTAACACTGGTGTTGATTTAACCAAGACTCCTCCCCCCCCCCCTCCCCCCCCATTAACACTGGTGTTGATTTAACCAAGACCCCTCTCCCTTTCTCCTCATTAACACTGGTGTTGATTTAACCAAGACCCCTCTCCCTTTCCCCTCATTAACACTGGTGTTGATTTAACCAAGACCCCTCTCCCTTTCCCCTCATTAACACTGGTGTTGATTTAACCAAGACCCCTCTCCCTTTCCCCTCATTAACACTGGTGTTGATTTAACCAAGACCCCTCTCCCTTTCTCCTCATTAACACTGGTGTTGATTTAACCAAGACCCCTCTCCCTTTCCCCTCATTAACACTGGTGTTGATTTAACCAAGACCCCTCTCCCTTTCCCCTCATTAACACTGGTGTTGATTTAACCAAGACCCCTCTCCCTTTCCCCTCATTAACACTGGTGTTGATTTAACCAAGACCCCTATCCCTTTCCCCTCATTAACACTGGTGTTGATTTAACCAAGACACCCACCCCCCACCCCTCATTAACACTGGTGTTGATTTAACCAAGACCCCTCTCCCTTTCCCCTCATTAACACTGGTGTTGATTTAACCAAGACCCCTCTCCCTTTCTCCTCATTAACACTGGTGTTGATTTAACCAAGACCCCTCTCCCTTTCTCCTCATTAACACTGGTGTTGATTTAACCAAGACCCCTCTCCCTTTCCCCTCATTAACACTGGTGTTGATTTAACCAAGACCCCTCTCCCTTTCCCCTCATTAACACTGGTGTTGATTTAACCAAGACCCCTCTCCCTTTCATCCTTGCAGTTCTGTTGTGACCAAAGACATGTGCCAGACATATTAAACTCGACTAGTGCTTTAGGATGAACAGTAAGGGGGAGAGGGTCTGTGTGCGTGTCTCAGCCGGTCTAACTCGTCTTCCTGTATATATCTCTGTGCACATGGCTTTGGCATGTCATTCTTCCTCTCTTGTTTGAAGACACATAACTGGCCAGTTATTCTCTCCGCATCTGATCTGAATCGCAGTGAGCGTAACTGTCCTCTCTCTGGTCTGTCCTTATACCTTTGGCTAAGTGTGTGTCTGATTTACTTGCATGTGTGTTGTGTTCTGGGAAAGATGTGAAATGTGGCTGTGTTAAATGAATGTGTGGTGGTGTGTGTGTGTTGTGTTCTGGGAAAGATGTGAAATGTGGCTGTGTTAAATGAATGTGTTGGTGGTGTGTTGTGTTCTGGGAAAGATGTGAAATGTGGCTGTGTTAAATGAATGTGTGGTGGTGTGTGTGTTGTGTTCTGGGAAAGATGTGAAATGTGGCTGTGTTAAATGAATGTGTTGGTGGTGTGTGTGTGTTGTGTTCTGGGAAAGATGTGAAATGTGGCTGTGTTAAATGAATGTGTTGGTGGTGTGTGTGTGTTGTGTTCTGGGAAAGATGTGAAATGTGGCTGTGTTAAATGAATGTGTGGTGGTGTGTTGTGCTGTGAGTAGTCTGAAGTTGTTCAATGTGTTTCTGTTAGTGAGTTTGGGGGAATGGCATGTGGGTCTGGATGGAATGCCACAAGTAGTCTGAAGTTGTTCAATGTGTTTCTGTTAGTGAGTTTGGGGGAATGGCATGTGGGTCTGGATGGAATGCCACAAGTAGTCTGAAGTTGTTCAATGTGTTTCTGTTAGTGAGTTTGGGGGAATGGCATGTGGGTCTGGATGGAATGCCACAAGTAGTCTGAAGTTGTTCAATGTGTTTCTGTTAGTGAGTTTGGGGGAATGGCATGTGGGTCTGGATGGAATGCCACAAGTAGTCTGAAGTTGTTCAATGTGTTTCTGTTAGTGAGTTTGGGGGAATGGCATGTGTGTCTGGATGGAATGCCACGACTACAGACTAGATTATCTTTCATCTACAGTGCTTTCAGAAAGTATTCAGACCCGTTGACGGTTTCCACATTTTGTTACGTTACAGCCTTATTCTAAAATGAATTAAATAAATCAAAAATCCTCATCAATCTACACACAACACCCCATAATCACAAATCGAAAACAAGGTTTTAGAAATGTTTGCAAATCTATAGAAAAATAAAAACAGATACCTTATTTACATAAGTATTCAGACCTTTTGCGATGAGACTCAATTGAGCTCAGGTGCATCCTGTTTATATTGATCATCCTTGAGATGTTTCTGCAACTTAATTGGAGTCGACCTTTGGTAAGTCAAATGATTGGGCATGATTTGGAAAGGCACACACCTGTCTATATACAGTTGACAGTGCATGTCAGAGCTAAAACCAAGCCATGAGGTTGAAGGAATTGTCCGTAGAGCTCAGAGACAGGATTGTGTCGAGACACAGATGTGGGGAAGGGTACCAAAACATTTCTGCAGCATTGATGGTCCCCAAGAACACAGTGGAACCACCAAGACTCTTCCTAGAGCTGGCCGCCCAGCCAAGAAGGGCCTTGGTCAGGGAGCTGACCAAGAACCCGATGGTCACTTTGACAGAGCTCCAGAGTTCCTCTGTGGAGATTGGAAAACCTTCTAGAAGGACATCCACCTCTGCAGCATTCCACAAATCAGGCCTTTATGGTAGGTAGGGTGGCCAGACAGAAGCCACTCTTCAGTAAAACATACATGACAGCCCACTTGGAGTTTGCCAAAAGGCATCTAAAGGACTCACACCATGAGAAGCAAGATTCTCTCGTCTGATGAAACCAAGATTGAACTCTTAGGCCTGAATGCCAAGCGTCACATCTGGAGGAAACCTGGCAGCATCATGCTGTGGGGATGGTTTTCAGCTGCAAGGACTGGGAGACTAGTCAGGATCAAGGGAAAGATGAACGGAGCAAATTAGAGAGAGATCCTTGATTAAAACCTACTCCAGAGGGCTGAGGACCTCAGACTGGGGTGAAGGTTCATCTTCCATTAGGACAATGACCCTAAGCACACAGCCAAGACAATGCCAGAGTGGCTTCGGGACAAGTCTCTGAAAGTCCTTGAGTGGCCCAACCAGAGCCCGGACTTGAACCCGATCGATCAAACATCTCTGGAGAGACCTGAAAATAGCTGTGCAGCAATGCTCCCCATCCAACCTGACAGAGCTTGGGAGGATCTGCAGAGAAGATAGATTGTGTGTGTGTGTCAGCCATGATATGTCTATGGAAAGGACTGGGTGTGTCAGAGAGAGAGAGAGAGAGAGAGAGACCAGGTGAATGGGATGGCAGAGTGAAAGAGAGAGCTGCTCATAATGAAGTGATTAGCCATCTAACAAAGAAGAAATTTAAGACATGGAGAGTGTGTCTCTGTGTGTGTGCATTCTCTGAATGTGTAATGTGTGTGTGTTCTTTGTTGAGTGTGTGTGAATGCAAACTCTGCACACACCGACTCTCGTGAACGGGTGTGTATGAATGGCACGTCCTGTTTGGTCGTGTCTATGTGACTGTTTGAATGACTGAAGTTGAACATATCCTGTTTGGTCATGTTTGTGTGACTGAATGACTGAAGTTGAACATATCCTGTTTGGTCGTGTCTACGTGATTACTTGAATGATTGAAATTGAATATATCCTGTCTGGTCATGGCTGTGTGACTGTTTGAATGTTACCTATTGTGTTCTCATCATTTGAATGTATCCTGGGTGGATATTTCAATATATTTTAATATTGTATCTTGGAAGATCTAGCTAGGCTATGGAGCTTATCATTGTTTGCCATTGAAGTCACGTTGATGTTTTTGGGCCCCTAAGAATGTGTCTTATTGTTACTGTCCCTAGTGTCGGCCTGCGTACCTCATCCAGATCTGGGTTCAAATGTTATTATATTATTCAATTACTTTCACACATTTCAAAGGAAGTATTTGGATATATTTTTTCTTTGAAAATACAAGTAGTTGAATATCGGAATGTATTTGGAAATACACTTTTGGAAATTATTTGCTTTCATTAAAAAATTATGAAATACCAAGTGTTTTTTTCAAATACAAATGTTTAAATACTTAATGTATTTGAGTCTCTTTGGTCCTGGGTATTTGAAATAATGTATTTGGAATTACGTTTCAGAAAATAGTTTAGGCTATTTATTGGAAGTTATTTGAAAAATAGCTTATTTGGCCGCAGTATTTGATAATACTCAAATACAGATAAAATATTATTAGTATTAAAAGTATTTAAATAACAAATATCCCACATGAAACTGTATCTGTGTCAATCTGAGTCTCAATCTTTCAGCTATAAACTCAATTCCTCCAGACTGTCTATTTAATTACCAGAAACTAGGAGTCACCTAAAGTATCTTTGTGGCTTTCTTGACCTTTAGTACAAAAGCATCATGGTCTCCTTCACTTCTTCATTAAGATGTTGTTTGTAGTGTGTGTGTGTGTGTGAGAGAGAGAGATAAAGGGTTGGGGGTAATGCAGCACAGAAACAGAAAGAAAGTCGGTGGACAAAGTTGAGGGGGCGTATAATTGGCCGACCATTGCCAGACGACACAACGCCATTTACATTGATTCTGTAATGAGCCCAGGACCAATCAGAACACAGATGCTCGGTTCTCAGGGACTGTGATTGGATGGCTGGGGGTTCTGTTGGTCGGTCTCCAGGTAGCATAGTGGACCCTGGAGAATATCCACCCCCGGGAGGGACGATGGAGGGGGGCGACGTGACCTCGCTACAGGAAAAGAGGGATGAACACAAACACGTTTCTCCCCCCGCTCCTTCTATATTACCATGTGTTTACCTCGATCCATTCTTCTCTCTTCCTATCATTATTATTTTCTCCTCATTACCCCTCTATCTCTTTCTTCCTCCACATCCTTCTCTCCCTCCGTCCCTCTCTCGTTGTTCTTCTCTGGCTGTTAAGGAGCAGCAGGACTGCCAGGCAGGGATCAGTTTTAAATGAGCATCCTCTTTCTGTAAAGCTGCTCGGGTGGGTCTCTTTCTGATTAGTGTCGCAGTCTCTATTTCGCCCCCTCTCTCTCTCTGTTTCTCTCTGTCTCTCTCTTGCTCTCTGTCTGTTTCTCTCTCTCTGTCTCTCTCTGTTTCTCTCTTGCTCTCTGTCTGTTTCTCTCTCTCTCTCTGTCTCTCTCTCTCTCTCTCTCTCTCTGGAATTCTGAGAAAAGTGGAGTAAAGCTGAAGTTTGTTTGGAAAGGCTTATTCGAACTTTTTCCTCTCCCTGAGAGAAGAGTTTTGGCATTGACTTATTCCAAATACCCACTGCAGGATACCATTCCAGAGAGAGAAAGGGTAGTACTGACTGATGAAAAATTATGTTTTGGCTGGCCTGTGGAATTCTGGGTCTATCTCCCTTCCTGTCTCAGTCATCATGTCTGTATGTGATTTCTCTGATTCAATTATCCAGCTTCTTGTACAACAGGTTCCACGTGACACAATTAATACACAATTAACACGGGCCACCAAATGTCAACCAATTTGCTCTGCCATCAACCAACTGAGTGACATCTCCATTGTAGTCTTGTAGGCTCCCTCTGGCCCCTCCATGTTGCATAAGCAGCAACACCTGAGCATTCAAGAAAGTAGGTTGTGACTCGCCTAGATCTACTACATCCTCTTATGTCACCAGCATGTGTCACATGTCAGGAACATCCACAGTAGAACGAGGAAAGGTGTTGTGTACGTCTTGGGGACATGTATGTAATGCATCAAAACCGGGCGGGCCATCTCATTTTGCCCCAGGGGCCGCATTTGGTTTTCAACAACGTCCAAAGTTCCACACTGAAAATTGGTTAGATTTCCTTGCCATCAATTGTTTTATTGTCCTCTCCGTCGTTTTGGTCATTTTCGTTTCTCACGGACTGTCTAAAGATGTTTAGTGAGCTGGAGAGTCAATAAACTGTGTGAATATAGGTCCGTCATTTCAACAGTTTCCATTTGGTTTTGGTCAAGTTCTTTTACTCAACCACCCACGGGCCACATGTTTGCCACCCCTGCGTTAACGTGCTGTGGCGTATCCGTTTAGAAAGAAGCGGTCTCAAGGGGATTGAGAGCACACTGCGCTGCAGAGAAAAGCCACCCAATTAAGCTCTTCTTTCCGCCCCCGATTCTCTGAGCGCACAGGAACAAAGTCAACTTGGCCTACATATTCACTGTGAACGTGATCCACTCCCGTCCATGCACTCTGAAAAAGACTTGAATGTTTGTGCTGTGCAGTATGCTAGATCTGAGGGTGTAGACCAGCTTAACATCCTTTTATAAACCTGACTTGATCCTCCATAGACTTATGCAAATCAACAGAAGGATGAACTCTGTGATGAAAGGGCGTGTGGCCCCTGAAGTTTTTTTTTTAAAGGAAATCTTCTAGAAGAAAAGACAATTGTCTATTTTTAGATTCAAGTGGTGACTGAATGAACCGGAGCTCTACCATCATCATCCCTATATATTAGAGATTGGAGAAACAATCTGAAATTCTCCTGACACTTCATTCTTAGCTCTCGTCATGCAATGATCATACACCTTTCCCAGAGGATAATATTTATGGACTAAGAATAAATGTGTGAATGATGCTAAAGCTGCTATGCCATTTTTATAAGTGTGTGAAGATCAATTGCAAGTCTTTCCACTGCTTTTGTCACATGCAAATCTATCTCTGTCGCTGCTTTAGACTAGAATAACCCCACACTACCACCCCACTATATCCCCACACTACCACCCCACTATATCCCCACACTACCACCCCACTATATCCCCACACCACCACCCCACTATATCCCCACACTACCACCCCACTATCCCCACACTACCACCCCACTATATCCCCACACTACCACCCCACTATATCCCCACACTACCACCCCACTATCCCCACACTACCACCCCACTATATCCCCACACTACCACCCCACTATATCCCCACACTACCACCCCACTATATCCCCACACTACCACCCACTATATCCCCACACCACCACCCCACTATATCCCCACACCACCACCCCACTATATCCCCACACCACCACCCCACTATATCCCCACACCACCACCCCACTATATCCCCACACCACCACCCCACTATATCCCCACACCACCACCCCACTATATCCCTACACCACCACCCCACTATAACCTACCCACCACCCCCTATATCCCTACACCACCACCCCACTATATCCCCACACTACCACCCCACTATATCCCCACACTAACCACCCCACTATATCCCCACACTACCACCCCACTATATCCCCACACCACCACCCCACTATATCCCCACACCACCAACCCCACTATATCCCCACACCACCACCCCACTATATCCCCACACCACACCCCACTATATCCCTACACCACCACCCCACTATATCCCCACACCACCACCCCACTATAATCCCTACAACCCACCACCCCACTATAACCCCACTATATCCCCACACCACCCACCCCACTATATCCCCACACCACCACCCCACTATATCCCCACACCACCACCCCACTATAACCCCACACTACCACCCCACTATATCCCCACACTACCACCCCACTATATCCCCACACTACCACCCCACTATATCCCCACACTACCACCCCACTATATCCCCACACCACCACCCCACTATATCCCCACACCACCACCCCACTATATCCCCACACCACCACCCCACTATAACCCCACACTACCACCCCACTATATCCCCACACTACCACCCCACTATATCCCCACACTACCACCCCACTATCCCCACACTACCACCCCACTATATCCCCACACCACCACCCCACTATATCCCCACACTACCACCCCACTATATCCCCACACTACCACCCCACTATATCCCCACACTACCACCCCACTATATCCCCACACCACCACCCCACTATATCCCCACACCACCACCCCACTATATCCCCACACCACCACCCCACTATATCCCCACACCACCACCCCACTATAACCCCACACTACCACCCCCACTATATCCCCACACTACCACCCCACTATATCCCCACACTACCACCCCACTATATCCCCACACTACCACCCCACTATATCCCCACACTACCACCCCACTATATCCCCACACTACCACCCCACTATATCCCCACACCACCACCCCACTATATCCCCACACCACCACCCCACTATAACCCCACACTATATCCCCACACTACCACCCCACTATATCCCCACACTACCACCCCACTATATTCCAACACCACCACCCCATTATAACCCCACACCACCACCCCACTATAACCCCACACCACCACCCCCACTATATCCCCACACTACCACCCCACTATATCCCCACACCACCACACCACTATATCCCCACACCACCACCCCACTATATCCCCACACTACCACCCCACTATATCCCCACACTACCACCCCACTATATCCCCACACTACCACCCCCACTATATCCCCACACTACCACCCCACTATATCCCCACACTACCACCCCACTATATCCCTACACCACCACCCCACTATAACCCCACACCACCACCCCACTATATCCCCACACCACCACCCCACTATATCCCCACACCACCACCCCACTATATCCCCACACCACCATAACCCCACGATAACCCCACACCACCACCCCACTATATCCCCACACCACCATAACCCCACACCACCACCCCACTATATCCCCCACACCACCACCCCACTATAACCCCACACCACCACCCCACTATAACCCCACACCACCACCCCACCATAACCCCATACCACCACCCCACCATAACCCCATACCACCACCCCACCATAACCCCATACCACCACCCCACCATAACCCCATACCACCACACCACCATAACTCCACACCACCATAACTCCACACCACCATAACACCCCACACCACCATAACACCCCACACCACCATAACCCCAACACCATAACACACCACCAAGATCTCACCACACCACCATAACCCCATACCACCACCCCACCATAACCACACCACCACAACCCAACACCATAACCCCACACCACCACAACCCAACACCATAACCCCACACCACCACAACCCAACACCACAATAACACACCAACACAACCCCACACCACAATAACACCCCACCACAACCCCACACCACAATAACACCCCACCACCATAACACCACACCAGCACCCCACCATAACCCCACACCAGCACCCCACCATAACCCCACACCACAATATCACCCCACCAAGATCACCCCACCCCACCAAGATCACCACCACAACACCCCACCAAGATCACACCACGACAACACCCCACCAAGATCACCGTAACACCCCACCACCACCCCACAATTAAACCACCCCACAATAACCCCACGATAACCCCACACCACGATAACACCATAACCCCACACCACGATTAAACCACCCCACACCACCACTAAACCACCCCACGATAACCCCACACCACGATTAAACCACCCCACCATAACACCACCCCACGATTAAACCACCCCACACCACGATTAAACCACCACACCACGATTCAACCACCACCACCATAACATCACCCCACCACGATTACCCCACACCACGATAAACGCACACCACCACCTGACCATCCTCCAAATCAATCTGTTTCACTTCTCAAATGTTTAAACACATTTATATTTGAGCCTTCATCCTAATCCTAATGTCACAGCTCATCCCACGGGATCAGTTCTGTACAGAAAGATGTCTGTGTTTATTTCTGCTGGCAGCAGGGGGAAGGTCTCTCTTTCTCTAGTCTCTGCACCAGGCTGAGCTGAGGGAAGATGCCACCAAGAGTCACACTCAACACCGTAACTCACTCACACACAATGCACCAAATTCTACACACTCATTATTCCATGTGTTAAGGCTGTGGGGATTAATAGTAGGGACTGTAGTATAAACATGCTATGTTTCAGTGATAGTTGGTGTTCTAGTGGTAGTACTGTTGATGATGCTACTGATGTTGTATTTGATAAAGCCTGTGGTATCAATGTGTTAAGCCCTAGTTGTCTCTGGAGTCAGGAACCACTGACCAATTTCTCCCTTGATCTCCAAAGTGTGTGTGTGTGTCTGTCTCTATGTGTGAGAGAGACCCTCCCTCCTGCCCTCAATGTATCTATATTGATGTAGGTGAAGGAGTTGCCAGTCGATTCACCCACAACAGCTGAGCCTGCAGCTCTGTGTGTGTAAGTGTGTGTGGTGTGTCTGTCTGTCTACGGGGTCTTGTGTGTGAGAGTATGTGGGGCATTTATTGTGGGGTTGGTTGGTGGTAGAAGGGGATATTGGGTTAAACTGTAGTCAGACTAACTCAGAGACATTTATATCAGTTCAAGTCAGATGGAAGTCCCAGACAAAATGGCACCTGATTCACTATAGTGTTCCCTGTAAATGTCAGTCGGGAGGTAGGCCTCCTTACATAAGCTACCCGTTCACACATCGAAGAGTGTTGAAGACAGGTTATTCCTAGTCCGTGTGAATTCTTCCCTTGTTCTTTGTCTATAGAGACTGTCCTCTGCTTCTTAGACTGGGCCCACACACACACACACACACACACACACTCTTAGGCCCTCTGTGGCAGTCTGGCTGGTTAGTCTCTGTTCATGCTCCATATTAACATTCTGGCAGTAGAGCCTCTTAAAGGGCTTAGTCCTCTCAGAGCTGCTGAGGGAGCGATGAAAGAGAGGAGGGGGAGCAAGGGAGACAGTATAGAGGGACAGAGAGAGAAGGGGGAGCAGAGGGAGAGAAAGAAAAGCAGGGGAATAGAGGAGTATTTGAGGGGTAGCATTATTGTCATTGTTAAATAGCTTAAGGAAAATGGAGGACTCTGGCTTTGAAGAGTCATGAAAGGAGGTGGAATTGTGTTTTTCCTTTGGTGTATTAGACTTCCAAATGAAGTGCTGAGTGCACACACACATTCACACAACAAACCCTAAAATACACCTGCCCTGTGAAGGACACATTAACAAGGATCACCACTTTGGCTCTCTAACCACGGTTACCATGTCCTCTAGCTACTGAGCATCAGCAGAACCTTTTTCCCCACCTTCTTTCTCCTGCTGACTTCCTGCTCTCTCTCTCTATCTCTCTCGTGTTCATCTCTCTCTCTTTCTAGTCTCTGTCTTCTTCCTTTTCCAACTCTCAGTTTTCATTCCTTTTCACCCTCTCGCTTCCTCACTCCCTCTCACTGCCCCCACCCCAGGTCCCAGTCGGTCTGTGTATAAAGTGGAGCAGTCATTGTGTATCATGTATAATGGAGTAGACACAAAGAGCAGTGGACAGGACAGTTCTCTGGCCCAGTGAAATGCCAGGCAATCAGCCATGACCTTTCAGAGGCAAGAACGCACGAAACAGTAACGATGTCAGTGGACAGACCACAAGGTCACATTTGGGCCAGAGGGAAGACGAACAGGGCGCTAAGAGAGAGAGCTCCTATAATTTTATGCTCTGTATGTATGGAGAGACACTAGTTCCAGGAGAGCAGTGGGTTAGACTACAATACATGAGAAATGTATTTGAGCGATCAGGCCCACGTATACAGGGATGAGACATTGATGTACAGGGTCCCTATATAGGTCCTTATATAACATGCAATAAGTGATTTATAGGACCTCTACGGGAAAGAGAGGCTGAGGGCAGGACACTGAGGCATGTTGGCATTTGATGGGATGACTCATGTACTGGAGATAGCTCTGCAGAGTGGTCACTAGCTGGCACAGCCACAAAGTCATATAAGCAGATTTTAAACCTAACCTTAAACCTAAACTTAACCACACTGCTAACCCTACTGCCTAAACCTAACCTTAAACCTAAACTTAACCACACTGCTAACCCTACTGCCTAAACCTAACCTTAAACCTAAACTTAACCACACTGCTAACCCTACTGCCTAAACCTAACCTTAAACCTAAACTTAACCACACTGCTAACCCTACTGCCTAAACCTAACCTTAAACCTAAACTTAACCACACTGCTAACCCTACTGCCTAAACCTAACCTTAAAATAAGACCAAAAAGCGAATATTTGTTTTCATGCTGTTTATACAATATAGCCAATTTTGACTTTGCAGCTGACCCATCTAGCGGAAATCGATCAGTGCAACCTCCAGGGCAAATAAACAGCAACCTCCATGACAATAAGCGTCAACCTGCAACACTGAGAGGAAGGATAGGACAGGGAGAGTGAGCGATGGCAGCACCGCTGGTAAAATGGAGTCAAGACAGCGAGGTGGGATGAGTCCGTGTCAATGGATCAGGGGGTATAATGCTGTATTAAAGCCCATTCTGCAGCTGTCTTACAGTAAGCAGCTTACAGTCCCTCTGCAGGCCTGGTCTTTATGGAGGGACAGAGACCGGACAAAGACCAACCACAGTGGAGACCTTGGGACGGAGAGGGCAGGGTGGGTCCTATCGCTGTCTGTTCTCTGTTCTTACTCTACCTATCTCAATCCATCCTTCACACATGAAAAAATACTATGGTTTTCTCTGTACTGTTTTTGAAGTGAATACTGTAGTATTTACTGTAGTATTTACAGTTTTCTATAGTATAAATACTGTAGTAAAAAAAAACTGTTGAATTTACTCTAGTATTAACTCTGACATATCAGTGGGGCCTTTCTCCTCGAGGAAGACGACTGGACAAATACTCAAGGCACATTTTCTATAACCTGTAGGTAGGTAGGACTGGGGTCTTTCAGAGCTGCTCTTTTCTATAACCTGTAGGTAGGTAGGACTGGGGTCTTTCAGAGCTGCTCTTTTCTATAACCTGTAGGTAGGTAGGACTGGGGTCTTTCAGAGCTGCTCTTTTCTATAACCTGTAGGTAGGTAGGACTGGGGTCTTTCAGAGCTGCTCTTTTCTATAACCTGTAGGTAGGTAGGACTGGGGTCTTTCAGAGCTTCTGCTCTTTTCTATAACCTGTAGGTAGGTAGGACTGGGGTCTTTCAGAGCTGCTCTTTTCTATAACCTGTAGGTAGGTAGGACTGGGGTCTTTCAGAGCTGCTCTTTTCTATAACCTGTAGGTAGGTAGGACTGGGGTCTTTCAGAGCTGCTCTTTTCTATAACCTGTTGGTAGGTAGGACTGGGGTCTTTCAGAGCTGCTCTTTTCTATAACCTGTAGGTAGGTAGGACTGGGGTCTTTCAGAGCTTCTGCTCTTTTCTATAACCTGTAGGTAGGTAGGACTGGGGTCTTTCAGAGCTGCTCTTTTCTATAACCTGTAGGTAGGTAGGACTGGGGTCTTTCAGAGCTTCTGCTCTTTTCTATAACCTGTAGGTAGGTAGGACTGGGGTCTTTCAGAGCTTCTGCTCTTTTCTATAACCTGTAGGTAGGTAGGACTGGGGTCTTTCAGAGCTGCTCTTTTCTATAACCTGTAGGTAGGTAGGACTGGGGTCTTTCAGAGCTTCTGCTCTTTTCTATAACCTGTAGGTAGGTAGGACTGGGGTCTTTCAGAGCTTCTGCTCTTTTCTATAACCTGTAGGTAGGTAGGACTGGGGTCTTTCAGAGCTGCTCTTTTCTATAACCTGTAGGTAGGTAGGACTGGGCTCTTTCAGGGCTTCTGCTCTTTTCTATAACCTGTAGGTAGGTAGGACTGGGCTCTTTCAGAGCTTCTGCTCTTTTCTATAACCTGTAGGTAGGTAGGACTGGGGTCTTTCAGAGCTTCTGCTCTTTTCTATAACCTGTAGGTAGGTAGGACTGGGCTCTTTCAGGGCTTCTGCTCTTTTCTATAACCTGTAGGGAACACAATATATGGTTGATACTTGGCATGTACAGTTGAAGTCGGAAGTTTACATAAACCTTAGCCAAATACATTTAAATACATCCACAGGTACACCTCCAATTGACTCAAACAAGGTCAATTATCCTATCAGAAGCTTCTAACGCCATGACATAATTTTCTGGAATTTTCCAAGCTGATTGAAGACACAGTCAACTTAGTGTCTTCAATCATGACTGGAACGAATTGCAAAAATCGCTGAAGTTGGAGACTTTCATCTCCCTCACCAACTTCAAACATCAGCTATCTGAGCAGCTAACCGATCGCTGCAGCTGTACATAGTCTATTGGTAAATAGCCCACCCTTTTCACCTACCTCATCCCCGTACTGTTTTTATTTATTTACTTTTCTGCTCTTTTGCACACCAATATCTCTACCTGTACATGACCATCTGATCTTTTATCACTCCAGTGTTAATCTGCAAAATTGTAATTATTTGCCTACCTCCTCATGCCTTTTGCACACATTGTATATAGACCCCCCCCTTCGTTTTCTACTGTGTTATTGACTTGTTAATTGTTTACTCCATGTGTAACTCTTTGTTGTATGCTCACACTGCTATGCTTTATCTTGGCCAGGTCGCAGTTGCAAATGAGAACTTGTTCTCAACTAGCCTACCTGGTTAAATAAAGGTGTTCTCAACTAGCCTACCTGGTTAAATAAAGGTGTTCTCAACTTGCCTACCTGGTTAAATAAAGGTGTTCTCAACTAGCCTACCTGGTTAAATAAAGGTGTTCTCAACTAGCCTACCTGGTTAAATAAAGGTGTTCTCAACTAGCCTACCTGGTTAAATAAAGGTGTTCTCAACTAGCCTACCTGGTTAAATAAAGGTGTTCTCAACTAGCCTACCTGGTTAAATAAAGGTGTTCTCAACTAGCCTACCTGGTTAAATAAAGGTGTTCTCAACTTGCCTACCTGGTTAAATAAAGGTGAAATAAAAAATAAAATAAAAAAAACTTCTGACCCACTGGAATTGTGATACAGTGAATTATAAGTGAAATAATCTGTCTGTAAACAATTGTTGGACTTGTGTCATGCACAAAGTAGATGTCCTAACTGACTTGCCAGAACTATAGTTTGTTAACAAGAAATTTGTGGAGTGGTTGAAAAACAAGTTTTAAAGACTCCAACCTAAGTGTATGTAAACTTCCGACTTCAACTGTAGGTTCCTCACTTACGGGATATGGGGGAGGGGAATGGACACGGTATATGTAAATGAAATAATTGAGTATTTACTATAGTGCTTTTCTGGACTGTACTGTTTTTGTGGACATTACTGTAGTCTTTAGCTACACATATGATTGAGGGATGCAGCAGTATGTAGTATAGTACAAGGGTGTCAAACTCATTTTGCCCCGAGGGCCACATTCGGTTTTCAACGAGGGCCGCACATAATTTTTTGATATTTCCTTTGTCAAAATGTGCTAAAAATAGTCCTCTATCCATCATTTTGGGAATTGTCAATGATCCCTGACTGTTTAGTGATTATTTGCGAGATGGATATTCAAGAAACTGTCAGAATATCACTAGACAGTCAGGGATCATCAAACATCTCTCTCTGTTCAGTGAAGTACAGTGTAACAGTGCTAACAGACAGGCCCTGGCACCGTATGAGTAACTGCATGATTTCTCCGGTCTCATCTGCCCATACATGATACCGCAAATGTAGCTAGTCGCCTCAAGTTTTGGGGAAACGGCGGGATTGTGGGGCTGCCATGGAAACTGAGGCTGTGGAGCTCGCTTGGCGAAACGACGACATCTGTCACTTGGCGGCACACGGTAGACATGAATATTTGAGCTTGATGAACGCCGACATATGACACTTCCCAGCAGAACCCTAATTCAGAAGCTGTTATTTCACATGGGACAATAGAGGAGATGGAAGCAGACTGCAATGCATTCAAATCTCATTAACTAACATATTTGTGTCCCAATTGTCTCATCTCTATAACTATGATTCATTTTAACATTACACTGTTGTTTTTGATCGACAAAACCAAGGACCTAATAGTTTATCTTATTCTGGCCGATAGTAGTATTATTGGGTCCCAGGAAGCCCCAGGAAGCCATTCCTACCATCCACGAATGATGTCGTTCGGATTGTCTCTTCATCGTGATGGTTTTCACACCTGTCCCAGAGGTTCAGACCAACAGTATGTTCCTTTATGGGCCTTGGTACTGAAACCACTGCCGCTTAACAGAGTACTGCTGAAAGCTCTGAGTGTAGCCCTGTTTGAGTTGAGCTGTTTGAGGAGACTGGAATTCCCTAGCTCCAACGCCGGGTGGAATATGAGGTCAGCTATGAATGGATGGGGTTTATTCGGAAGGAGCGGAGGGTAATAAGGGAGAGAAGGGGGTGCTGAACCTAACCAATGAACCATCATTCACTTTCGGGGATGTCGGGGCTTGTTTAAGGTCTGGCTGATTGCTGGACTAGGAGCCTCAGCAGGTTAAAGCTGTAGCCTCCATTGTTAAC